>NW_022103911.1:6236396-6253080 GCF_000313985.2 Echinops telfairi
TCGCCACTGTCACCCCTGGTCCTGAGTGGTTCATCTGTCCTAGATTCCCTGCGTTTCCAAAAAGTCTTCCAACAATCCTGCTGCCATGTTCTTCTTCATATGGCCCAACTTCTCAGATTGTTGGAGCCCCGATGATGTAATGGGCTGAGTGTTGGCTTTCAAACAACAAAACTGGCAGTTTGATCCTTCCACTCCCTCTGTAGGAAAAAGAGGGAGCTGGTCGGCTGCCCCAAAATCTTATGGCTTCAGATGTCTAGAAGCAGTTCTACTCTGTCCTATAGGATCTGTAGGTCAGAACAGACTCACTGGCAGTGGGTATTCTTAGATAATTTCTCAGCACACAGAATGAATAAGTATGGTGAAAGCACACAGACCTGAGACATGCATTTTGTCATGTTGAACCCTGCGGCATCCCTTTGTTCTGTGCAAATGAATGTCTCTTGGCCTTGGTCTCTGTACTAATACTACATGAACACACGTAAGTTTTCTGGAATTCCTCTTCTTTGCAATGTTATCTGTCATCTGTTATGACCCACACAATCAGATGTCTTTTCATAGGCCAATATTTTACTGATATTCACTGCTTTCATCCAAGAGCTGTCTAGTATCAGTAATGATACCCCTGGTTCGGATTCTGGCTAGAACTTCTAACATTTCCATGTTGATGCACTGCCACCATTTTTGAATGACCTTCAGTGAATTTTACTTGTGTGTAAGAATGATGACATTATTTGATAATTTCCACAACCTATTGGATTGCCTTTCTTTAGAACAGACGAGAATGTAGATCTCTTCCAGATGTTGGTCAGGTAGCTGACTTCCAAATGTCTTGATATCTACACGTGAGCACATTCAGCACTGCTTCATTTGTTGAAATATATCAATTGGCATTTCATTAATTCTGGGACCCTTCTTTGCCACCAGTGACTTGAGATCACTTTGGACTTCAATACCATTATTTTCTACTTCCTGAAAGAACTGAACATCAACCAGTTCTTTGGGGTACAGTGAATCTGTGTATTTTCCTTATTCTTTTTTTTTTTTTTCAGGTTTCCAAGCCTTGTTCACTCGTATGCCCATTGAATCCTTCAATATTGCACCTGCAGGCTTAAATTTTTTCTTCCATTCTTTAGTTGGGAAATGTTAAACTTGCTCTTCCCTGTGATAGGTAGGTTTATTGTGCCAACTGGGCCAATAGGAACATGTGGGATTAATCAGGGGGTAATTTGATTGGGGGACAAAGAGATAAAGGCCCACCCCTCTCTCTCTTGCTCTCTGGTGATGGGACCAGCATGCAGCTCCTTTAGCTAGTTCTCTGCCTCAACTTGTGAGCTATACTAACTGTGGGACAGCCAACCCGTGGATTGTGTCAATAGAGCTTGAGGTTCATTAGAGACCTGTTTCGCCACACTACTGGTATGTACATCACTTGAGCTTGAGGTTGGTGGATACTGTCATCTTGCATTGCTTGAGTTTGATATCCCATCTGGGCCTGCTTTTGCTGGTGACCTGCCCTGCTGTTTGCTGCCTGTGGACGAACTCCGCCTGCATTGCTAAAGGAAGACTCAGTGTCCAGTTCCTTGACCTTGGACCTGGAAGCCCTCTGAGTTGAAGGACTTCCAATACATTAATTGCTCAATGGAAATGAGTCAAACTGAGCCCTCTGTACTGCTGTGTGGACTAGTTAGCAGTTATATTCCTTCATGCTGTATAAAAATATCCATATACATATAAAATCATAAGTGTCCTGGTTTTGTTTCTCTAGAGAATCCTGCCAAGCACATTCCCTTTTGGTCTTTGAGCATCTTACTATAAGATAATCTACTCAACTTATGCTCCCACCCTCTCTTCCCCAGAAGCATCAAGAAAAGAGAGAACTATTCAATAAGGATACTTATTTTAAGAATAACCACACCTATGAAATCTTGTGAGAAAACCATTTCATGCATTTATTTATGCCCCCAGTATTATGAGGAGACAAGAATGGTCTTTGACTAAAAGCCTGTCTGTAGACATCTGGATATCCCCGCACAGAAGGGTTAAAAGGAAGGGATGATTCAACCAAGGTGCAGTATAGCACCGAAGAAACACACATCATTCCTCTAGGTCCTGAATGCTTTCTCCCGGCCATGTCCTGCCCCACTACCATGACCCAGTTCTACCTTACAAATCTGGCTAGACTAGAGAACACACATTGGTACAGATAAGAGCTCTCCACACATGGAATTCAGGACAGATAAACCCCTCAGGAATAGTGGGAATAGTGATATCCTGAGGGTAGAGGGATGGTCAGGGAAAGGGAAGGAGGAGAAAGGGGGAACCCATCACAAAGTTGGTATATGGCCCCTGCCCCCAAAGGGGATGAATAACAGAAATGTGGGTAAGAGAGACAATGGACAGTGTAAGATACAAAATAATAATAACAATACATAGTTGATCAAGGATTCATGAGGGAAGAAGGGTGGGGGAGGAAGGGGGGGAAAGAGGCGCTTATACCAAGGGCGCAAGTAGAAAATTTGGAAATGATGATGGCAACATATGCTTGATACAATTGACATATGGAGTGTTATAAGAGCTGTAAGAGCCCCCAATAAAACGAGTTTTTAATGGTCTCTGATCAGAAGCATCTTCATTCCATATAGAAACTAGATGGTGCATGGCAACTAGAAAGAGTCATTTTTGGAGTCCAAAATGCCTGTCTTTGAACAAGCAGCCATCTGAGTGAGGCATCAACTGCACCCACATGGAAGAAGCTCACCAGCCTGTGTGACTCAAGGATTGTGAATGATAAAGTCCAAACCCAAAGAAGGGTATGGTATCAGAGCTTAAATTGTGAACACCTGGTTTGCTGAAGACTATAAATGATAGTGGGAGCCCAAAATCCATTTGCAGGGGCCACACATGCATTAAACCTTCAGTGAATTCCTTGTTACCACAGACAAGGGATGTGAATAGCCTTGCTATCATGCAGAATGTAGTGGGGTTTGTTTGTTTGTTTCTCATTTTTTCCCATGTATTTTGGTTCATATGTTCATCAGTATGTGAAATTCAGGATGGGCAGAACTATAGACACATGACTGCTTTGATGGTTTATGCAGGGGTGTGGCAGGGGATATTGTGGGGAGGTGGGGAGCTGATGGTAATGAGACAAGAAAGAATCTAAAATTGATTGTGGAGATGATTGTACAGCTCTTATGAATATGATTGAACTATTGAATCATATGACATGTGACCTATATTTCAATAAAACGTGTTTTTTCTAATATATTTTACTGTGTCTTTTCTAGCCATCCTTTGAAATTTTCTGTTCAGCTCCATTGCGTCATGGTTTCTTACGGTCGCTTTAGTTTGTGTATGTTCTGGACAAGTTTCAGGTTCCTTCCAGTATCCACTTTGATCTTGTCTTTCTGTGCTGTCTTTTTGATGACCTTTTGGCAGCTTGATAACATCCCAAAGCTCATATTGTCTT
This sequence comes from Echinops telfairi, assembly GCF_000313985.2. Classification (NCBI taxonomy): domain Eukaryota; kingdom Metazoa; phylum Chordata; class Mammalia; order Afrosoricida; family Tenrecidae; genus Echinops; species Echinops telfairi. The sequence continues at coordinate 6,239,866 of NW_022103911.1, forward strand.
CAGTAGTGTTTAATGTGTCATATCTCCTCTTGAGATGGCCCACACATTCAAGTGGGATACACTCAACTTTTTATGTTGACCAACTTGCATATTAGCTACTGAAAGTCTGTTCCATAATATGCCACGTGGCCTGGATGGTGATATTGAAACTCTTCATGATCGATTTTCACAGATGTAGTCAATTTGATTCCTGTGTATTCCATCTGATGAGATCCGCGAGTATAGTTACCATCTATGTTGTTGAATAAAAGGTATTTGCAATGTGTAAGTCGTTGGTCTTGCAAAACTCTACCCTGTGATCTCCCACATAATTTTCACCACCAAGGAAATATTGTCCAACTGCTGATCTTTCCTTTCTTTCCAACTTTTGCATCCCAATGATTAGTAACTATCCATTCATTTGATTGGTGTCAAATTGCAAAAGTTGGAAGAATTCTTTAATTTCTTCATATTTGCCTATAGTGATGGGTACATAAATTTGAATAATAGCCTATTAACTCATTTTCCTTGTGGTTTATGAATATTATCCTACACTGACAGCATTTTCCTTCAGAACAGATCTTGAAATGTTATTTTTAGTGATTATGTATGCGATGCAAACTTACTCTGCAATTTGTCATTCCTGGCACAGTAAACCTTGTGTTTGTCTAGTTCAAAATGCCAATACGAGTCCATTTCAGTTCATTAATGCCTAAGATATGAATGTTAGGGGTTCCATTTCATTTTTTTAATAGTTTTATTAGGGGCTCATACAACTCTTATCACAACCCATACATACATCAATTGTATAAAGCATATTTGTACAATCATTGCCCTTATCATTCGCAAAAAATTTGCTACAAACCATAAAAAGAGATAAGGAGGGACACTAAATAATGCTCAAGGGAATGGTAGACAAACAACCATTAAGTATTGTAAACATATATTCCCCGAATCAGAGACCTGCCATTTCATTTTTTACAACTTCTAATTTTCCTAGATTCGTACTTTGTACATTCATATTCAAATTATTTAGTCTATGCTTGTAACTCTTTTTTTTCATTTGTGTGTCATGGCACATGAGCCTCCTCCACATCATTAAGATTGACTCGACCTTAATGAGGCAGCTCTTCTCCCATCACATGTTGAGTGCCTTCCAGGCTGAAGGTTTCCTTGGAACCACATCAGACAGTGTTCTGCTGCTATTCATAAGGTGTCTCCTCTTCCTTCTTCCTAGTCGTTCTTAGTCTAGAAGCCCCACTGCAGCCTGTCCACTGGAGGCAAGCTTGTTCCTATTTGAAATACAGGTGGCATGGCTTCCAGCATCACAGCCGCAGCACAATAGGATGAACTGGCAGACTAGTGATACATGCATGCCTGCTCATTCACTTCCTCGGCCCTTGCCTGGATTTGTGTTTACTTAGTCTTTATTAGACTTCCCCTACATCTAGCTTCCTCTTCCCAAGCAGCAATTCCTCTTTCTTTCCCTGGAATTGTAGTGCTGAAATGGCTGTGGGGTATACATTAATTTCAGCAAGGTTAAAAAAATAGAAGTTTAATATTTAGTCCTCATCACATATTTTCTAATGCTATAATCCCATCTCCATTATATTTTTTGAAGAATAGTGAGGAAAATATGGAAAACATTGGAAGCTTGCTAATTCTCAATTGCTATCCAGAAGATATGTTGCATTTTGGATTCCCAATGAAAATGTAGGCAATCTTACTTTGGCCAAGAGAGCACATGAAAACCTGAGAGCACCCGATTACATAACTATAGTGCCATATCCCACTGCCATCGAGTCAAAGCTGACAAGTTTTGTTCTTAGGGTTCAAGTTTATACACATATAAATTCATTCCAAACAAAATGTTTTTAAACATGTCTCTGCTATCACTGGATAACTGGAGACAAGTTCTCTCCATAATACTTCTGTCAGTCTCCTTTAGAATGCCTTTAAAAATATGGTCCAATCAAAACAGCAGCTTTCAGGAGAATCTACTGAGTCAGTTAAACTGAAGGCTGAGAAGGTTATGGTACATATTTTGCAATTCCAAGATACTCTGTTTGCTGGAGTGCTGGAAGTTATGCCACTAGTATTTCAAATACCAGCAGGTTCATTCATGCTATTTAGATTTCAGCAGAATTTCCAGACTAAGACAAACTGGAGGGCGAAGGGTGTCTACCTTAGAAAACTTAGCTACTAAAAATCTTAGCAGTATTTATATCACTGTGTTATATAAAATCAGGAAAGATGTGTATCAATTATATCCTTTCAACATACTTATTCAACTCTTGTGCTGATCAACTCTTCCAAAAAAACTGGACTATACAAAGAAGAACAAAGCATCAGGATTTGAGGAAAATTCATTAACAACCTGCATGAACTTATATTACTGGGTACATTTCATATCACCTAGCCCAGAGTCCATGAAAGCCATCTCTTCGCTCTCTACTATTTATCTCACTTTCCAAAGAGCATGCAATGACAGTGACAATGGAGGAAGGAGAGGCATGTCAACGCTATTAAAAGTGCTCTATCTTACTGCCAGAGGAATGAACCGTACGTGCAAATTTGATTTGAACCTAGGGTCTAGCCACACCGGATATTATAAGGGTTTATGAAATGTCACGCTAGAAGGGCAACAACAAACATATAGACTATCGGAGACAGAGAGCCCTTCAGCCTCTTACTTACTGATGGGGAAAGTAGAAAAGGGACGGAAAGAAGGGAGAAATAAACGTCTGAATTGAGAGGAAGAATGGATAGGGATAGGGCAGGTAAATGGTTAAGGAAATATGTTTGGTTAGGGAACATTGGAAATCACTCCATTTGGGCTACATATTGTTCTTGGATTTTTGATAGATTGGCCTCTAAATAGGAACAGAAGTAGAAATTATGAGCTTTTCTTTTTTATTCCTGCAGAGAGGAAAGAACCCCAAATCCAGTTACTACAGACCTTATAAAACTCCTCCTTATCTAGACCAAGTTTGATTAATAAGTCAGGACAAACTCAAACTTAATGATTTGTGAATCATTTGTACCAACTGCTACAAGATGGCAAGTATATAAGAGATGAAATGTAGTCTATCATTTGCAAGTTTATCACATGAAACATAACAGCAACCATCCCATAAAGATCCTTGGGTTTTTATGTTATGTAAATAGAAAACTGTACATTAACTTGCTAACAAAAACACTACTTGCAGTCTTTAGGGCGATTGCTTTGAAGGACAAAACAAGGAGGCTGACTCGAGTCTATTAATTTAATCCCAGGCCCCACAGTTCAAGTAGGAAATGTCAGCATGGCTGCACTGGAGGTTTCTCTTAAGCACAGGGACACTACGTAAAAAATCAGAAATGAGCTCGCCGCTGAAATGACCTCAGGAAGCCTCTAACAGTATCCACTCAGGGTCAAAGTCACTTTGTAGGGGGAGAAAGATCAGTTTCATAATGGTTACCAGTGCTTTAAATTCATCACGATGCAAATGCATGTTTCATAAATATTGTCTAATGCCGTGTGTTGGCCCAGTTTAACGCTCACGGGTTCACTATAATATAAAATATTCCAAAGGGAAAAAAAGAATGAAAACTCCAAGTCCAGAATATTGTCTTGATCTAAAAGGAAAGTACAATAGACCATGTTCATATTTTAGAAGTGCCTAAAACTTGAATTTTCCCTGTCACAAAAGAAGGGTAACCTCCAGATCAGCCCAAACTTGTTTTCATGTTGATGTACCTCTCGGACTCTTCATATTCAGTTATACTTTTCTGTATACCAGCAAACGATAGCCACTGAAGCAAAAAAAAAAGAACAGGAGAATTTCTCCACTAACAGCACAAATTGAAAACCTGAAGAGTCACAGTGCCCTCTAGTGAAACATTCATAAAACCCACTTTTGTTTTGAGTGAGTTGTTTCACTATCAAGACTCAAGAGAATAAAACATTCAAGTGAACCTTATACATTTCAGGGTTTTTTCTAACATCTAAAGACTTATAGACGATGTAAGATATGGAAATAATAATCTATAACTTATCAAGGGTTCGTGAGGGAGGGCGGGTGGGGGAGGGAAAGGGAAGAAACGGAGCTGATATCAGGGGCTCAAGTGGAAAGAGAATGTTTTGAAAATGATGATGGCAGCAAATGTGCAAATGTGCTTGACACACTGGATGCATGTATGGATTGTGATAAGAGATGTAATATCCCCCAATAAAAGTTTTTAATTAAAATAATAATAATATATTCAATGTTAAAAAAGAGTGACTTATAAGTTCCAATTCATATTTCTGAAGAACAATAAGTTGCAACTTATTAACCAGGTATCGTACTGAAGAATTAGTCCTTTTTTAGGGCTATTCCTTTCAGGGTTGCAGCATGAAAAGGGCAAAAAGTGTAAATCTGCAAAGCAAGGTGCATTAAAAGACCTGTCCAGCTGTACAGGTCTTAATCTAGAACATTGATAGAACAGCTGTGAATCTGGGCGAATGAACTTTATCTCACTACTCCAACCCAACCCACTGCCCTTGAGTAGATTACACCTGATTTTATCCATATAAGTGAAAAGAAGGCGATCTTGGTGAACACATAGGGACATGGACCCTAAACATTTCTGGAGAGAAAATTGGCATCTAATCTCAAAAAGCCACAACTGCACATAGAACACCAGTTACCATCTGGTTGATCCTCATTCTTGGCACCCTCAGGGGTGATGAAGTAGAACTGTGCCCCATAGTGGTCTCAATACGGAGTTTTCAGAAGTCAAACACCTTTCTCCTGAGACACCTCTCAGGACCTTGGATCTTCCACCTTCGAGCAAGGTTTTAAATGTTTGCACCACCCAGGGCCTCCCCTATAACCTTAGTGCCTGAATAGTCGTAGCTGGCCTTTGATGCTGTCCCTGTCCCATACACTGTTCCTAATGCTCTCCATGTATTAGCTTGTTTAGTCTTCACAATAATCTGTAAGCTTAGTATTTTAATTAACCTTATTTGTCATATGAAGAAGCTGAGGTACTAAACGTGCCTGAGCATAGAAAACCAATAAATGGTAAAATCTGGATATAAACCAGGGCTGCGTGGCTCAACTTCTATGTTCCTCATCATTGTGCTGCACTGCTAGAAATTCATCCTCTGGGATTTATCCTAAAGAAATAATCAAACATGTACCCAAAGAGGTTTCAATCAGAATGTTAATTGTAGAGTCATTTGTAATAGAAGGGGAAAAAGAACAAACTAAATGACTTACAAGAGGAAATAGATTGAAGTAATTATGTTAAAGCCAAACCATGGACTCTTTGCCCTTAAAACGACACTGTACAAGAACATGGTATAGTAAGTGAAAATAGCAAATTATGAGCACACATATGTAAATGTGCATTTATATAGAGGGTGCTACCATTTTTAAAGAAGTATCTTCTAGATAGAAGAAAGGAAAGTACCAATAACAATTATCTTGAGTTGGTGGAAATACAAAGTAATGATCCTTATTGTCTTCTTTCCTTCTTTTTGTTTCATTTTTTAAAAAATAGTTTATTGACATATAATTCATATATCATCCAATTTCAATGGCTCCATCATATTCAGAAGAGCTGTGCAGCCATCACCACAATTTCAGAACATTTCCCTCTTTCTCACACTCATTGCTGTTAGCCCCTCAATCCGCCCCCACACACACCAACCTCCTCTGCCATGTCGCAGGGAATTATTAATCCAGCTGCTGATACTATATATTTACTTATCCTGCTTTTTATCTTATACACAAAAACATAGGAAACAAAATCAAGAGACCAAAGAATATCAACAACAGTGACAAAATAAAACAGATAAGTGAAAAGAAAGCATGAAATATTAAAACTGGAACAAGTTTAAAATGGACCAAAAGAGATCAAATGATAGGTGGTGCATTTTAATCGAACCATATCACCTGTACAATGCTCTCTGTCTGATAGCAAGGCTGTCCTAATCTCTGGACTTCTGCACGATAGTCAGAGGCTTAGTCCTCATGGTAACCCTGTATTTGGGCTTCTGCTGTCATCCATAGACTTCTGCAAAGTGGGTGTTCACAATTTAAGCTCTGATACCATTCCCTCATTTGGATTTGGATTGTGTTATTTATGTATCCTTGGATCAAATAGGCTGGTGTGCTTCTTCCATGTGGCGTTAGCTGGTGCCTCACTTAGATGGCTTATTGTTTTTAGACAAGCCTTTAAAGCCTCCAGGTGCTCTTCTTTCTGATAGCTGGCCAACATCTGATTTCTTCACCACACTTAGCTACAGCACTGAAGTCTTCACTGATCTCTCCAGCTATGAGGGCAAGTAACATGCAGGGCCATGTCATGAGAACTAATTGTTTTTGAATTAAAGCTAGAACTCATGAAGGTTACACAGAACAGATGGGTGGTAGAGCAAAGTGTGGTGAAGAAATTCAGTGGTTCCTGGCTATCAGATAAAATAGTGTCGGGGTCCTTAAAGGTTGGTTTCCAAACAAACAACCATCTAAGTGAGACATCAACTATATTCACATGAACCAAGCACACTAACATCCATGACTCAAGGATTTGTAAATTATATAATCCAAATCTGAATGAAGGGATCCTATCAGAGCTTAAATTGTGAGATTCTGGTTTGCAGAAGGCTATGGTGACTGTGGAAACCCAAGATACATTTGCAGGATCTACACAGGGAATAAACTGCCATAACTGCCCTCTGACCATCACTGAGGGATGGGCACAAAAGAGTTACCAGACGGAGTACTGGAGAGATGACTGCGGTGGGTTCAAATGATCACTCTAACTTGTACTGTTAAAGCCTTGTCCTGGATCTCCCCTCTGATACACTTGAGGCTTGATCTTGTTTTTAATGTTTTCTGTTATCTTCATAGTTGGGTTTAACTCGGTTGTATTTTGTCCTTGTGGGCAACCTTCTTGACTCTCTGTGAAGCTTTTCCTGTGGTTTCCAGTAGATGAAGCCCAGGATTGATGAACCTATAGAAACAACAACTAGAATAAGGGCTCCTGGGGGTCCAGTGGGGGGTGGGAGTGGAGTAAGGGGGAGCGGATATCAAAGAGTTTTAAAAGGAAGAACATGTTTTGAAACTGATTTGTGTAGCAATTGTACAATTCTACTTGATGTGATTGAACTATGGACTTGTATGATGCCTGGTTTATCTCCTAATAAAATAGTTTGGAAAAATAAAATGAAAGGAAAACCTAAAAAAGAAGAGATTAGAGCTAGTATTAAGTGTGAGTCCAAAATTCATTCAAATATCTATGGTTTATCTATGTCCCTGGTTCATTTTAGTGACAGCATTATCATTTTATTGGCGAACGTTATAAATTATCCCCATGGGGCATAAAGTAATTTTACTGACAGTATCAGTAGTTAGCCGGTGATATAGAATTCAAAACATTGTTCAGAAATGGAAATAATACATGCATAGGCCAGCTATTTAGGTCACAATGCATGAATTATTGACTTGTAGGAATCAAAGCTCAGATAACTGGACACTATTTACACAAGCTGGAGGGCTGGAGAAGGGGAAAACTGTCGAAAAAGGCAGAGCCATGCCGGCTAGACAAATGTATGGCCTAAAAAAGCAAGGAGAGCATGAAAATAGTAAATATATGGTCGCCCTGGGCAACCATACATCAGGCACCCTCAAAGCAAGAGATCCCAACCAAAGTCTCCATAGCAGTCAGCTGCTTCTTCTCCTACTAGGGCATCTCCACCTTAAGTCCTAGGGAGTATTTCTATGACGTTTAAGTCTGTTACATGGAGAATAAAACCTTGACGCCTACTCCCTAAAACCAAAAACCAAACCCATAGTACTCCAGTCAATGGGCCAAGGCACTCATTGCAACCTTACAGCGTTTCCAAGGCTGCACATTTCAGGAAAGCAGCCTGCCACATCTTGTTCCCCTGGAATGGCCAGTGAGTTTGAACCGCCGACATTTCAGTAAGTAACTGAACTCTTTGGCCACATATCACCAGGGTCCCAAATGCAAGTCACCAGGACAAGAGAAGCAGATGAGCCTTTCGGTCTGACAATATGAGAAACTACTAATCAGCTCTAATTGCATCATTTCAACCTCTGACTAGCAGGGTTATATAAAAATGCAACTCTTGAAAACCAAATGCAGGCCAAGACCATTGGCTTGCATTTGCCTATAACTATCTATATCTACATCTATCATGGGTTTTAGAAGCAACTCAAACCATATTGATGAATGTTAACTTCAAAATCTATTTCTTAACTTGCATAAGGAAAATTGTATCTTAAAATAAACATATAATTTAAGAATCAAAATTTTGCCCATAAAAGTAATGAACCGTGTTTATGGAGGGTTTAAGAGGATATTGCTGTTGATTTCATTTCTTGAGATAGGCTGCGTAAATATATAGAAGATGTTTCTTTAAAAACCAAACAAATAAAACCCCTCCAGATTCCTTATCCCTCAAGCCTAAATATGGTCTGAGTGGCTTTTAAAAAGAGAAAAGTGAAATGGACTTGGAGTCTAGTGACAAACAAGTTCATCCCAAACAAAAATAATAATAATGAAAGGCAAACCCACCAGCACTGAGCATATTGAATGCATTTTCACCTATACAAAAAAAAATGTCACTAGAGATTAGATTCCAAGTTATATGGCCCCATATGTTGCAGAGTAGAACTATGCTTTACAGGGATTTCAGTGGCCATGATCCTGGATTGGGATGTAGAGCTACAGGCCTTTCTTCTTAGAGTGGATTTGAACTGCCCGTCTTTCAATAGTAGCTGAATCTTTAACTGTTGAACCACCCGGGAACTCCGTCCTTGCCTATACTCATTGTAAATGGTTTGTACATATTTCTTAACTGCATGCTTATTTAAAGAAACAAAATTTGTTCCTGAGAGCTCACAGGTTTACAAAACACAAAAGCAGATCCCAAAGAAAAGAACATATGGAAGCGGTCATGGGAAGAAAGTTTAAGTTAATGCAACAAGAAAGTTTTCCTTTAAGCATAATGTAGCCTGGTGGATCTTGAGAGTGCTAATTGCAGTGGGAAAGTCCACCGAGACACAGTGAAAGCCTTTATAAATAGTTAATGAAAGAAAAACTCTTCTAAAATGTTGACTTGAGGTTCCAGGATTTAAATAACCATCACCTTTTCTGAAGTCATTTGGCACATTCTTAGAGGAGCAAATTTTATTTGTGGTACAAGTAACTTCAGTGATTCTTGCGATGGCTGGAAAAAAGGGCTGAAGCAACAGGGAACACAGAGGCAGCTGTATAGCATCCACAAGCTACCTTAACTAGGCGACAGACACGCATGCATGGCACACTCACATCACTAGTGCATAAAGACAGTTTCCCCAGGAAGAGCACTCCAGCACACAAGATGGGGCTGACCTCTGATCCCCAAAATAACAGACATTTAAAGGCTGTTCATCTCTAATTTATACTATTTTTTAAAAGATCAACCCTAACGTAACAACCACAATAAAAATCAAATACATGCACACTTATTTTTTTAAAGGCATTTAAAAAGGAAAACCAACACCAAGATTCACGAGAAAAGCCATGTGAAAATAGTGTGGGTGTTCGACAGAGACAACGGGGTGGTTGGACTGATCGGGTGACTCGCCCTATAGCACCTTCCCCCACACTGTAACTGCAAACTCTGCTTCATGTCTCTCACCTGAGATTTCACTCTGCTTTCTGACAGTCCTGGAAAATGTTCTACTCAAGGCAGCAAGTACACAGAGAGTCCAGATGAACTGTAAGGACGGTGGCCGAAACCCAAAGAAAAGAGCAGGCAGTGTGAGTTCAATTGTTTCCTTTGCAAGGGTAGCAGATGGAGTACAAGGTCTAATAACCCTTTTGACCCTCAGCTAAGGCTGACAATACATCATTATGCTCGTGTGGGAGCAAGGGGAAGGTGCCTGGCAACTTGGACTTGGAATGCTTGGGCTTTTGTCAATTTGCGTCATAATCCTAATATTAAACAGGCTTGCTCTCATTTGCCAGTCATCACCTCATTTTATGTTTTTCAAACACAAGAAGATTAAAAAGTCTTTCCTGAAAGTACTTTAGTCCCCTAGATATAGAACAGTAGTAGTATTTGAGAGTCTCCCCTCATAAAGGCATACATAAAACTGCCATGAACTTTAATGGAAATTATATTAGTATGTTGGGGGGCCTACCCCGGGTAATATTCTCATCAGCCACAGTGTGTAACATAACCCAGGCGCTTTGTGGAATTCTGTAGGACACCAAGGACTTTTCTTTGGATTCCACTGCCTTTATGTTCCTGTGCTTTATGTATATAAGAAAAAATAAAATGGGACTATTTCTTTTTAGGATAGTTTTCAATTTTCCTCTTCAATCTCTATTTTTCTATATTATATAGTGCATATAAATGCATATGTTTGGGGAGTATGTGTGCAAACATTTTAGATGCCTAGATCATGGTTATAGATTAATGAATTCAATGAATATGCAACTAAAGAAAACAAAAGAAACAATTACACAAAGTAAGGAAATTAAATGGAAAAAAAAATCTAAGAGACAGTCAGTGGGCAATATTCCCTGCCACACAGTACAGGGAGATATCTCCATTAGTGATATAGAATTAGGAGAATGTAAACAGGCTTGTATAGCCCTAGTGGTGTAGTACATTATAAATGGGACTGACAACTACAAAGTCAGCAGTTCGAATCCACCAGCCGCTCTGAGTGAGAAAGATGAGGCTTTCTACTCCTGTAAACAGGTACAGTCTCAGAAACCCAAAGGGGCAGTTCTACTCTGTCCTATGCCACTATGACTCAAAATTGACTCGATGGTAGTCAATTCTTGTTTTGTTTTAGAAACAGCCACTTATTTTATGTCAATCAAAACAACAGAGCTTTCTTGTTTTTTAATTAAATACTTTTATTGGGGACCCTTACATCTCTTATCACAATTCATACATTCATCCAGTGTGTCAAGCACATTTGCACATATGCTGCCATCATCATTTTCAAAGCATTCTCTTCCCACTTGAGCCCCTGATATCAGCTCCCCATTTCTTTCTCCTCCCTCCCCCAGTCCCTCACAAAGTTATAGATTATTATTTTCATATCTTACATCATCCTCCATTGCCCTTCACCCACTTTTCCATCGTTTGACCCTGAGAGGGGCTTACAGGTTGATCCTGGTGATTGATCCCGCCTTTCTCCCCCTCCCCTCCCCTAATCCTCCTGGTATCTCTACTCTCATTGTTGGCCCTGGGCGTTTAATCTATCCTGGACTCCCTGTGAAAAACAGAGCTTTTTCATCTTTAATTTTACTCTGCAGTGAAGAACCACCACCTGCCCTGTCAGTCTGTCGTACTGTGGAGGCTTGCATGTTGCTATGATTATGGAAACTCAGAATCTATATTTCCAGTCCAAGCATGGTGCACATGTGTCAGCAGACCTTCCAGACTCTGGGAAACCTGGCAATCTTCTTCTGAAAATTAACCCAAGAAAATTCTATGAATCATAATAGAATATTATTCACTATCGTACCAATATCGAGCCCTTAATTTAAAAGGCACTCAAAAGGCACGATGGCCTCAACAATTGACTTAAACATATCAGCAATCAAGAGAGTGACACCGGACTGACTGATCAGTGTTTCATTCTGTTTTCCCTGAGAGCATCAGGAGTCAGAGCCAATTCAATGGTAGCTAACAGCAAGTGGGAAAGGGGCAATTTTATGTCTATCAAGAAAAACAGAAGTATTGACTGGGGAGGGCATGCAAGTACTCAGCTCTTAGATTTCAGGAAAGAAGTTTAACATTGCTCACACTGCGCTGGCTTTCTCCTTGCTGATGCCGGTGAGAAGGAAGAAAGACAATTACAGAGAACAAGTCTGAGTCAATATTCTCACAAGCTCTTTTGACAAAAGAAGGGCGGGGGGAGGATATGAAGGATTGTAAATAATAAAATCCAAATCTAATAGAAGGAATGGAATTAGAGGCTAAATTCTGAACACCTGGTTTGGAGAGAGCTATGGGTGATAGTTGGTGTGGATGTTCGGTGTCATGTAGCTGGTTCCAACCCACAGCGACACTATGCACAACAGAACACAACACTGCTCAGTCCTGCCCATCCCCATAATTGTCCCTGTGTCTGAGACCATTGTTGCAGCCACGGTATCAATTCCGCTCCTTTAAGGACATTCTCTCCTGAGCTGCCCCTCTACTTTATCTAACATGACGTCCGTCTTCAGAAATTGGTCTCTCCTCACAAAACGGAAGACAGCCTCATCATCCTTGCCTCTAAGGAGCATTCTGGCCGTACTTCTTCCAAGATAGATCAGTTTATCTTTTTAGAAGTCCAAGGGACTATCAATAATCTTCTCCAGTACCACAATTCAAACATGTCGTCTTCTTCAGCCTTCCTTATTCAATATCCAACTTTCACAGGCATATGAAGCAAAATAGTCATCGAAGTAACACCCATGCTTATCAAAGCTCTAAAGAGGCCTTTTTTTTTTTTTTGTCTTTTCTTTCTTTTTTTTAAAATCGTTTTATTAGGGGCTCATACAACGCTTATCACAATCCATACATACATCAATTGTGTAAAGCATATTTGTACATTCGTTGCCCTCATCATTCTCAAAACATTTGCTCTCCACTTAAGCCCCTGGCATCAGGTCCTCATTTTTTTTCAGTTTTAGAGATTTATTTTCAAAGGGCAAAACACTTAAGACAACTTAAATACAAGTCCAACCGAATTACTCTGTTAACTTCAGCAATGATGCTGCTAGGCCGCCTTACTTCTAGACACTCGGCAGAGTCATCCGAGTCTTCTCACAGGGAAGAAAGGTGGTCTGATATATTATTCATATACATCCTTCTTATCTGCAATGTAATCTACAATTTTTTGTGGGCACATTAACTTTTCTGCATCTATATCCGGAATTTCAAAACCAAATTCGTCTTCCATGGCCATGATAATCTCCACTTGGTCCAAACTGTCTAAACCCAGGTCTTTCATAAAATGGGAATTTACTGAAAGTTCTTTGGGGTCAATCTTATCATAGAGTTTCAAGACATAAAGAACACGGTCCTTGATTCCTTCTAACGTCAATGGTGGTGCATCACTATACCGGCGACAGAGCTGTGTAACTCTACCAGGAGCCTGCACGAGCACCGAGACCGACCGCGGAGCCCTGGGACTCGTCCGGATCCCAGAGGGGAACAGAGTAGTGCTGAGTGGCCGGGCCACG
>NW_022103911.1:6259128-6274946 GCF_000313985.2 Echinops telfairi
TGCCTCTTTCCCCTGCCCCAAGATTTAACTGATTTAGTCCCCAACAAGTCAGGGGAAAGAAGAAATGTCTCAGTTTGAGCCAGATTTGAAAAAAGAAACTATCTCCAACATTGTATTCTTCTCCCAATGCTATACTACCCTCCCATAATGCATCTTCCAGTAAGGAAAGTACTTAGTGTCCATCTCATCTTTATCTTCTCCCTGTCATTCTATGGTATGCAACAATATATTTTAAGGATCTCAAGTTAAGTAAATGATGCAGAGGGCCATAAAAGAGTATGGAGAATAAAAATATGAGAAAAGAAGTTGTATTATAACATAATTAGTGGAGGCAAGGAAGAAAGAAAGAGAAAGGCATTACAGTCTGTCTTAGGCTAGCTGGTTCCCTAGAAGATCAAAACCACTGTGGCATATTTTTTAAAGAGAGAGAGAAATTTCAAGGAAATGGCTCACAGAGATTTGAAGGCTGGAAAGTTCCAAGTCCGTAGGTCAGGTGACAGACTAGAGGCTTCTTCTGAAGCTTCTTCCTGTGGTACAGGGACTGAAGAACTCAAAATCAGTAGGTAAAATGGCAGGCTGCTGGCTCAGAGAACAAGATGAGTTGTTCTTTGCTCAACAGAGCAAGATGACTTGAATGCAAGATTGAGAAAGGAAAAGCTTTGCCAGACAACTATATATATTGGATACAGACCACCCCCTCACCAAGGAAATTCACCTTTCAGCGGATTGGATACTCACCTCAGATCACAAAATGGAGAATGATTACAAATATCTGCCAAACCACTACAAATCATGGGATAGCCAAATTCATACTTAACCATCACAGTGGTTTTCAACCTTCCTAATGCCACGACCCTTTAATACAGTTACTCATATTGTAGTGACCTCCCCCCCCCAACCATAAAATTAGTTTCGTTGCTACTTCATAACTTTAATTTTGCTACAGTTATGAATCAGGCGACCCCTGTGAAAGGGATATTCAACCCCCAAAGGGGTCGTGACTCATTGGTTGAGAACCTCTGCCTTAAATGGTTAATGTCATATTTCTGTTCCTAACACAAAGGAAAGTTTAAATATTTTCTTTCTTGTCTTTCACAGTCATTCCAAACCTACTGCTGTATCATTAAACATTACCAAGGTTGGTGTTATACCTCCACATGATCGAATCTATTAGAACTCATTATGTAAATGAATAAAAAGAGACAGAGACTATTCTCCTTGGTCCTAATTTTAGCAGAATAACTAACTTTTTATGAAACTTTTTTTAACCTAAAAGGTTTTTCTAACCTTTCCCATCAAAATCAAATTCCTTATAAAATCCAAAGTAACCATTTGGAAGTTTAAAAGCGTTTTTTCATTCTAAAGGAAGAAAAACCTTAGATTTCAGTGAAGGAAAGTCAAGGATCCATGGTGGTAGACTGGTTACAGCAGAGGGACGCTAACAGAAAGCCGCTCCATGAGAGACAGACACAGCGTGTGCTTCTGCAGGACTCGCAGCCTCGGAAACCAGCCAGGCCTCTGGGCTATGTCTCATGGGGCCAATGGGAGTTGAAATTGATGGCAATGGGTTTGGTTGGGCTTTGGAGAAAAATACATGAGATTGACATGATTAAATCATTTTAGATGTTCAAATGTACAACAAACTTTCAAAGGAAAACTCAGACCTTCCGCTCGGAGTAAATTCTCACAATTGAATCACTGTTCTAATACATTTTTATAATGCCAAGGCCTTAGAAAAGAGTAAAAATACCTTCGTTGGGCAATCTGTGTACAAATGCACCAGCTTATTAAAGATTCCCTAAATGAGAATATGTAAACACTGGTCTTAGCCACAGAGAAATTTCCTAGGGCAAACTCCATGGTCTGATTTCCCAGAAATACCCTGGAAATGGAACAAAAGGAAACGCCTTATACTGCTTTGTCTGTAGCCACAAAATATACACATAGGGTCCCACCCAGCCTGAATTTAACCCTGCACCCTCCAAAAAGGGACAAAAATCATTACAGAAGTCCCATCATGAGATCATTGCCCATGTGAAAGTAACACGTGCTGCCTGTACATGAAGTCCGTGTGAGCATGGTCTACGTATATGAGGTTCTTAAGAGTGGAAATATAAACAGGTGCCCTGTGCTCATCTATGCTAAGCAAGAAACCATCCAAGTTACCTCTTTTCCTCTCTGATCCACTTCCTTGAAATAGATTTTTCTTGCTCTTAGTTAGTGTGAATCAATATAGATTCATAACAAAATAGTAAGATAATAGATACTCAATTTAGATCGTTTAATGAACCCAAGTGAACTTTTACAAATACCTATCAAATGTCTTTTATTTATCTACCATTATTGTAACTGTAGCTCTAACAGAATTAGTCTGGTTTCTCTCTCTCCTACTAACAGAAGGTTTGGAACAAATCACTCAAAAGGGAACAATACAATCCTAGTTTGCATTAACTGAATCTGTACCATTGTAAGTCCAATATCAGGCTTATTGTTGTCTCTATCCTGCAGTGAGCAGGTTTGAAAAAGAAATTAGTAGTTTCTCTTAGAAGATTGGGAACTATGGCATCGACTTTGACTCCGCCCTCTCCTGCCCTCCCTATACACTTAGAAGAACCTTTCTCTCAGATATGCCAATTTCTTCCAGAAGACGTTTTGTTTCCACCACCACCACCTGTGTCAACCTGCTCCTGTTACTTCCAACATTGCCGCTCTAACACTGGTTCTCCATATTGGTGTCATTTTCTTTCAAATTACCTTCAAAAATTGGAGAAATAACCCAATTTTTTAAAAAACAAAAAAATATTCTGGAGAATAAGATTTTTTTTCCCCGCTTCAGTAAGCCAAAATTTTTAAAGCTCAAAATAATAAGAACAACGCATCTAGAGGCATCTGTATTATTTTTTCTAAATGAGAGTAAATTGATTGCAAGAGAGATTTTTCCCCCCTAAAATGACAACCTGTTCTGCCTACCTGGGAATAACTAGGCGGTACAAACAATTAACCTGTTTGATTGCTTACCGCAAGTTTGAAAAATTGAATCCACACAGAGGGACCTTAGAAGAAAGACCTGGTATCTACTTGTGAAAGTAATCACCCACTGAGAACTCAGAGAGTGTGCTTCTGCTTGGGCCCACCTGAGGTTGCCATGAGTCAGCATCAAGTTGGCGACAACGGGACACTGAGTTGGCAACAATTCCTGGCATTGTGTGATGTAATTGAAAGGGCACCAGATTAGATCTTAATTTTACTTCTGATCTTTCATTGATTTGTTGTACTTTGCTGAGTCTTAGTTTTCTTTCATGGGAAAATCTGACTAATTAATAATATTATCCCTACCTATCTCACAGAACTTTGTCAGAATTAAGTGAGATAATATATGAAAATGTATGAAAACTACAAATCCCAAATTGCTCTGCTCTTGAGCATAAGTGGGAGAAACAGGAGGCTTGCCCTGGTGGTGTGTTGGTTCCCCATTGGTCTGAGATTTGCAGGGTCAGCAGTTCAAAACCACCAGCACTCCTAGGAAGAAAGACTGGGCTTTCTACTCCCATAAAGAGTTTTCGTCTCTGTAACCCACCATGGGTCACTACGAGTCAGCATTGACTCGATGGCAGTGAGTTTTTGAGTTGAGCTACTCCAGTAAAGAGTTACCAACTCAGAAACCCACTGGGGCAGTTCTACCTGGTCCTGTCGCTATGAGTTGGCATCTTCTCAATGGCAGTGAGTGAATGAGTGAGTGTACGCCTATATATTGTGCTTCTAAACAAACCCTTTGATTTACTCTATTTCTCTCTAGGTAAGTACTGCAAATAAAGCAATATTCTCCAAAGTAGCAGACGCACTTTTCGACACAGTGATGCTCTCTATTTATAGAAACTGCGAGTGAGAGTCTGTAGAACCCCTTTCAAGCTGCCAACACTTTCTCCCGTGTATGTAATCACTCCCTGCTGTCTGGGAAACCCTGCCTAAAGCTGCAAGTAATTCTTACCCCTCATTTCAAAGACAAGGAAAGCAGACCAACTAACAGGTAAACTGCCAGCCATGTCCTGCTTCCACATTCGTTCATCAGAACAGGCGCTGCTTCGGAAAATAAGGCCTAGGGCAATTAGTTTTAAATTGCTGACTGATCTCTCACAGCTGGTGATGGAAACTGCTTTGGCAAACAGAAACTGCTTGTTGGCACCCCAACTCCTACCCCTCAAGTGTTGCCCAGGGCAGGGCTACACCTGCCATGGCCTCGATCCGCCTCTCCTCCTCAGGCCTGGTTATCCTCTCCACTCCCGGGAGGGTGGAGTAGGGAGAAAGGCAGGAGATGCTGCTGCCAGGAGTGAAAGAGGTGCACATCTGGTGAGTGTGCCCTGGCACGTGTGCGCCTGTAAGAAACGGAGTGTCTAAGAGCAAAATCTCAGGATATGATCAAATGAGCTCAAGAAGAAAGTAGAAAGCCAAAACTCCTCAGGCCGGGCAACACCACAGACACTTGAATAGATATGAATCTGCCACCGGTTCCATCTATGCACTTGAAGGCTGATCGAGGCTACTGACTGAGTCAGGAGGCCATAAGGATGAGTCAAGAAACCTAACCCCCAAAAGAAAATAAAACCAAACTCACGGCCATAGTCAATGCCAACTCATAGTGACTCCATAGGACAGGGTGGAACTGCCCCTGTGGGTTTCCAAGCTAACTCTTTTCTGGGAGTAGAAAGTCCTGTATGTCTACTATGGAGCAGCCAGTGGTTTCAAGCTGCTGACCTTGAGAAACACAGCCACAAGAGTAACCACTATGCCACCAGAGCTCCTGAAAAAATTTCTAATTATATCTCAATATACCAGGTAAATCCCAGTTAAGTTCAAATTACACACACACAAAGAAAAGGAAAACCTTTTGTCAAACAAAAAGTATATATCTATATCAAGAGGCATTGATGATTCTGTTAGAGAATTCCTACCTTTCCATACAGAAGACCTAGGTTCAAATCCTACTCAATGTACCTGTGTACAGTCACCATCTCATTGCCAGTGGGAGGTTTGTATATTGATATGATTGATGTGAATCAGGTTTCAGCAGACCTTCCAGATGAGGGAGAACTGTCTGGAGATCTACTTCCAAAAATCATACAAAAAAGAAAAGAGTTAGACACAAAAGAACAATAATAATATACAATTGATAAAGGATTCATAAAGGTGGGAGGGAGAGGGGGGGAGGAGGAACAAAAAGGAGCTGATACCAAGGGCTTAAGTAAAAGGAAATTGTTTTGGAAATGTTGATGGCAACAACTGTACAAGTGTGCTTAATACCATTGAATGATGGATTGTTATAAGATTTGTAAGAGCCCCTCAATAAAATTTGAAAAACGGAAAGAAAGAAAAGAAAAAACTATGAGTCATAAAGGTCTCATCTGCACCCAGACATGGCCTGGTACACCCGGCAGCATTTTATTCCCTTGTGCACGGGGTCACCACAAATCAGGGCCAACTCCCCGGGAACTAACACCAATCTATATCGAACCTACTTACCTTCTGTATTTAGAAATACAGGAAAGTTTTTGAACAACAACCCATTACATGCCTCTGAACACTGCATTTGGAAGCATCTTCCATTGGATTGTATTTATGCTCTATTCAATTATTTCCTCTATTTGGTTGATTATTTTATCAAGCAAGTACATATTACTTTGATGATTTTGAATTAAAATGTCAACAGACAAAACACAGTCCTCTCACGAAGAATTTTTATTATAGTATTTTGGTTCTTAACTATTTGGAGTCATTAAATCCTTTTAAAACCTCCTAAGTGCAGCTGCTCTGACAGGGAATACACAAATATTTATAAAGTTTGCATACATTTTTTTTTAAGTTGAAGACTACCTGGAGTTCTGGTAAGGAACCCTTCATGTTCAAGGAAAGATAGGAATGAAGATTATACAAAGTAGCATACTATTAAAGCCGTAGCCTCTGCTGCAAGAGTTCAAAGGAGCTCACATTTGGATATAAAATAATCAGGTAAGGAAATATGATAGCGTATGCTCTGGGCTTGATCTTGAAAGATGGATAAAACTTGGCTTCGCAAACAGCCCTACTAGCAGGCAAAGACCACTGCAACCTTGAGTAGGCTGAACAGAACTTGGCCAGTTGCCCTCCACAAAAACATGCCCTGAATTTGTTCTGGGGCAAGCATCTCTTAGATGTCACATGCCAAAATCTTCTTCCCTGGCTCCTTGAATGCTGATGGGGGTCTTCTCGCTCTCACTGATTATTTGTCTTTTGTCTTTATACTAATGTGATCTTTTCCTTAGCATCTTAGTACAATTTGTTTTTCATTGTTTTCTGTGGGTTTTCCCAGCTAGGAAGCGTAGGAGGGGTGGACATACAATTATAATAACTGATGCAAGGTTTTGCAGGGAATGAAAGGGAGGGGTGGGCAATAGGGAGGAAAAGGGAGTCGGAAAAGGGAGTCGGGGAGTAAATCCTGAAAGCAGGAGAGGGGAGGGAGCACTGGAGCTGATCGTGAGTGCACAGCTCACTTTGGGGGCGAATCAACCATGGAGGGAGGGAATGCTCTAGAATAGATGTGATGGTGATTGTACAATTCCCCCTTGATATGTGTGAACGATCAAACTATTCGATTCTATGATATGTAAATTATGTGTCTATAAAACTATTAAATGAGTAAATAAATAAATGAACTCTGCCTCCCATGAATGGGAAGAACACATCCAAAGCCTCCAGACCAGCACAAGCAAAACCAGGAGACGGAATAAATGTATGGATATTGGGGATATCCAAACAAAATAGAATTAAGTCCCACTGGAAAGTTTTCTTTTCCTTCTATAAATAATATAATCATGAATTGTTTTTAAGCAAAGGAAGGACATGATCAGCATGATATATAAGAAAAATAAAGAATAAACTTTTGTAGGTCAAGATGGAAGCCAGAGAAAAGGTTCACTAGTACAATCAAGGAGTAAGACAAAACCAGGACAGGAGGGCTCATAGAGGAGCATTTCGTATGTAGAGCCAAGAAAGACTCGTTTATTTGCTTGTATTGTTCTATTGCTTTTAAATGCAAGGAAATTAACTAGTTTGCAAGTAGGAGGAACACTAAGCTTATTAAAAAGCTATCTCTAAAAGTGGAAGGCAACACCTGAAATGAAGTATATTTTGAGTAGAAGACAAGTCCCATTCAGGATAGAGTACACCTTAATTGCTAGTAATTATTCAGGGAAAAAAGTGTGTGATTTTACTGGTGACTGTTCACGAGAATGTTAGTTGTATTAATTAATACCTACATTATTACAAGTATATAGACTAAAACAAAATCCTGAAACTCTGATCAGAATATTGCTCAATCTTTCCAGAGAATTCTCAGCCCTGATTCAGTAGAATAGGAATTCAATGACTCGTTTGTAAGTTCTAGCACATATCTAAGTAACAGCCTCTTAATTTTAGGCTTTGAAACATAAAGACTAAAGTTAAAAAAAAAAATCACTGCCATCAAGTCAATTCCAACTAATACTGAACCTATAGGACAGAAAAGAATTGCCCCTGTGGGTTTCTGAGACTGCAACTCTTTACAGGCGTAGGAAGCCTTACCTTTATCCCACGCAGAGGCTGGTGGTTTCAAACCACTGATCTTGGGGTCAGCAGTCCAACACAGAACCACTACGCCACCAGAACTCCTAAAGACTAAACTAGGGTATGCAAAAAAGAAAGTGTGCCACAACTTGGCAAATGCACATAGATAAGCAACATTTCAAACCCCATCCAAAATATTTATTTTTCAAAGGAGAATCTCCTCATCCAAAGGCTTTGGGTCCCTACAGGTGCTTGACACTAGCAGGCAGCAGAACTTGTATCAGAAGCTAGCTTCCTGCCTCAGACTCCGCCCTCTCCGCATAACAGACTGAGAGCAAAGTGAGTCCAAGAGAGCATCCGGTGAACTCTGTCTTGATTTTGTTGAAACAAAGAAACAACTATCCAGGGACCTTCAGTAAGTCACTTGCTAATAAACAACATGACTGGAACTAGAATTTGGTCTCTTGACTTACTCCAGGTGTGCCCGCCTCTGCCTCATATTTTCAAATGCTTCTTTGAGTCACGAATTAACCCAGTGGACGCAAAGGTAACTGATGTCCCACAGAGAAGGCCTCAGGAGGATCTCCAGCTGCCATCCTGATGGATGACTAGGGGTGCCCCCAGATGTTTGGGCAGAGTAGCTCAAGCAGCTGGCTGCTGAGGGGTGAGTGACTAGCTACACACAGTTTGTAGTGAGGAAAGGGCTAGGAAGAGGAAATCGTTACCTCAGAGGGGCCCTCTACTCTCTTCTGAATTTCTTTCCCAATTCTCTTTGCTTCCTGTAAGCTAGTCAGATTAATATCAACAGACTCCATGCCCTCCACTCTCCAGGCTGCCCTTCTCTCTCACTGAGCCTCATTGCCACCAAGTCATCCGGTTGCACACAGTCCACGCTTGCCCGCTAACTAAAAGGTTGGCAATGGAAACCTACCCAGGGCCTCCTGGAGAGAAAGACCCTGGTCAACTGCTTCCAGAAAGACTACAGCCAGCTGATACCAAGGGCTCAAATAGAAAGTAAATGTTTAGAAAAGAATGATGGCAACATATGTACAAATATGCTTGATACAATTGATGTATGGATTGTTATAAGAGTTGTAAGAGTCCCCAACAAAATGATCTTAAAAAAAACAAAAAGACTACAGCCAAGAAAAGCTTATGAGGCACATAAGGTCTGTATGAGTCAGAATCAACTCACAGCACCCAGCAAGAGCCAATCTGTCTTTCTTAAGAGAATGCTAGAGTTTAAAAATAGCAGTCTAGGGAATAAACAAGTAAAGCGTGAAAACTATGTTTGACTTTCAGAGTTTAGAGGGGTATTGTGAAAGGATCCCTTCACCACAAGCTATTATAGGAGAATCCACAGGCTTTGGAAAATCCGACTCTCTTGGAGCAGAACCAAGGACTATCTCTTAAAACACACACACACACACACACACACACACACACACACACCAACCTCCCCAGGGAATTCTAACGATCAATCCAGTTTGCATGCCTCTAACAACATGTCTAGGTAAATCATTTCCCCGGATAATAGATTTTGAGTGTTCCATTTTCAATAGCGAAGCTCAGATTCTAAAAGGGGCAAAAAGAGCAACCGAAACCGGCTGGAAACTGCCTATGACACAGCAAGTACTGGAACCCAAGGGTCCGGAGACTTCGCCCAGCGTCCTGTTTCTCCTGCAGAAGAATGCCCCTTGTGTTGCAGAAAGTTCCCAATGTTGCATCTTCATGGAAAAGAAGATTCAGTGTACTTGTTCATTTTTCCCTTTTTTAGGATTAGAGATAAAAATCAAAATTCCAAAATGGTATCAATTACAATTGAATTCCTGAAGGAGGAGAAAGAAACAAATTGTGGGGCAAAACTTGGTAACTAATTCACCCTCCATATGCTAAGCCATTAACTGTTTCTCTACTTAGGTGCCAAACAAAGATTTATGTGCCCCAAAATATTCAACTCACTTGACACTTTACATAAGAAAAAACAGCAGGCCTCTCACTTAGTGAAACTCTACTTCATGGCTATTTATACATGAAGTAAAATAACAAATCATTAGGACATGTTTGAGAAGGGGGAAAGCATGAATAAGTACACTTATTATATTTCATGTGTCAGACTACTATCTCAGCATTTATAGAGCCCACAAGAGGAATTTTTGGATATTTCTTCTCAGTTAAAACCAGCTGGTAAAATTTACAGTTTTTTCTGGTTCACAGGAAACTATGGTCTTTGTACAGGAAGGGCGTTGGGCTTTTAGTAAGTAGAGAATAAGTGATATTATCAAGAAATATTGCTTTTCAACTTATTTTATACTAGCTCTCTGTCACAGTCTAAGGTCAGTATTTCCCCAGAACTTTCTAAAATCACAGTGAAAGGAATCATATTGGAAATTTAGATTAGTCTTACAGGATGAATATTTCATGGGAAAAATCATTTTCTGCACTAGGTGAAGTTTCTCTTAGAAGAAGTCAGGCTTTGTCTGTACAAGAATGTTTTCTAAAGAAAACATGATACTTACTAGTTAAAGAAAAACTTACTCATCCAGATCTATAATATGTTGCTCTGTATCAACACTGAGTATAGCCTATCATAAGGGATCCTTTCTCTATGCACTGTTAAATAGGAAAATGCAAATAAATGGAGTTAATTTGGATTATGTATCAAGTATTATGCTCAGGAGACCATAGAAGAACATTCAGAATATTTGGGGTGCATTGAAGTTATTCTTAATGTGGTGCAAAAAATATTTTTTCAAGCCTCTCCCACCCCCGCCCAGCCCCAATAAAGAGAGAAAAAAGAAAGCTCTGGCTTCGCCCTCTCTGTTTCTAACCATTATGCAAAAGTGCTTCAAAAAATTCAAAGAAAAAATCCATTATCTTTTCATTCTATTTTTCTATGAATTTTTTAAACCCTGGTCATATATCCTACTTATTACAAAAACTGCAGAAAATTTGAAGGCTCAAAATAGGAAAGAGAAAAATATTGGGGGAGGTCAGAGGGCGGGGAGAATGGGCTGTAGGAAATACCACTGGGAAGTCCATTTTTCAACATGTTCAATGTTATAGGTGAAAATTTTGAATTGGTTTAAAATAATTCTTGGTTGCACACCCTGTGATCTTTTGACAAGGTCACCAATCCAGAGCTAAGCCAAATGAGCTGTGGATTTAAAAGCAATACACTCAACTTCTAGTAAGTGTCATGTAACATTGCTCCCCTCAATCCATTCCACAAAGCACATAGAGACACTTCTGGTGCCACGACTCTTCATTTTATTTACATCTCTTGAATGAAATAAGCTTGGGTTTGGGAGGGGTTTTTTGGAGAGGGGAGTAACAAATTCACTTTTAATTGATCTACAAATAAAAATTACACAGCCCAAGTTAGTAACCATATTTTTGCTCCTATTGGGGAAGAGCCTTATCTTGGATAGCTCGAGGAACTGGGAAAACTGGGTATCTTCATTACTTAACTTCAATGGCAATATTAGAAGGAATAAGGTGTTACATTTGGTAGAATCAAACGGTTGACTGATATCCTCATCCAGTCCCTTAAAGTCTATACGTTTTCTTTAGTTCTTCTACCTGGTCTATGTAAGCTTACATGACATTCTCCTTTGAGGTCCCTTTCAGCTCATTCCCTTGGCCTTGCCTGGGAAGTCCAACATCCAAGGTCATTCTGTGATTATGTCGCCCGTGATGGCTTGTTTATGATAGCTGTATATGAATAACATTTCATTATCTGCTGGTTTGGCCTTTAAGGTGCTTAACGTCTTCCACAGTTTTGGCCAACTCAGCCAGAGACATGCCAATGGGGTGGCAAGGATCCTAGAAACCTCATGGAGTATGGAGAAAGCCTCCTCATAACCAGTCTCTTTAAAAAAAAAAAGTTATAGCTTTCATTGTGAATTGATTTTATAGAGTATATAAGATTTATAGAGCACCACGAGGTGTCGAAGGGATCAGGTGTAAGGCATCATCAGAACAAAAAATCTTACCATAGTGAATGATGGGGGGAGTGCGGAGTGGAGATCCAAAGCCCATTAGTAGGCCACTGGAGATCCCCTTGCAGAGGGGTCTCGGGGAGGAGATGAGCCAGCCAGGGTGCGATGTAACAATGATGCGAAATACAACTTTCCTCTAGTTCCTAAATGTTTCCTCCCCGCTCCCACTACCATGACTCGAATTCGATCTTGCAAGTCTGGCTAGACCAGAGGAGGTACACTGGTACAGATAGGAACTGAAAATACAGGGAATCCAGGATGGATGAGCCCTATAGGACCAGTGGTGTGAGTGGCAAAACAGGGAGGGTAAAGGGAGAATGGGTAGGAAAGAGGGAACCAATTACATGGAACTGTGTGTGACCTCCTCCCCGGGGGACAGACAACCAAAAAGTGGATGAAGGGAGACGTCGGACAGGGCAAGATATGACAAAATACCCATTTATAATCTATCAAGGGCTCATGCGGGAGGGGGCAGCGGGGAGGGAGGGGAAAAATGAGGACCTAATGTCGGGGGTTTAAATGGAGAGAAAATGTTTTGAGAAACGATGTAAAAATGCGCTTTACACAATTGATGTGTGTATGGATTGGGATAACAATTGTATGAGCCCCTAATAAAATGTTAAAAAAAAAAAAAGATTTATAGAGCAGATCATGGGTTTTTAATTCAATGATTCATATAAATTTTGTTCCATCTCATTCATTGTAATCCCCTCAATGGAGCATCATCCATCCTACCTCCTCCTTATGATTCCTCTGTTTAGTTCATCCTCTTTGCTGAATTTTGTCCTTTATTAAATGTTTCCCCTTAATCCCAAATGTTCATTATTCTGAGGTATGCAAATGTCAATTGTCTGATTGTTCCCATCATAGACTTGTCTTGTTTGGCTGACAATTAAGCTACAGGGGTGGATTCAATTCCAAATCCACAAGGTAATGAAGAGCCAAAATCTCTGGGCTCAACTAGTCTCTATCCAACCACAAAGCCTGGGCTCTTTCATGACGTTGAGTTTTGTTCCACTTTTTTCTCCCACTCTACCCAGTACCCTCCAAAGTGACCCCTTTCAAAGCAGTTGGTAGTGGTAGTGGACACTAACTAGTTCTACTGTTCTGAGGATCATGTTGCTGGTAGGTGACAGCTAGTCAGTTTCAACTTATAGTGACCTTATACACAACAGAAAGAAATACTGCCAAGAATTGAGACATCCTCACAATTGTTCCTGTGCCTGAGCCTATCGTTGCAGCCACTGTGTCAATCCATCTCCTTGTAGTCTTTTCCCTTTTTTTCCACTCCCTTCACTTTGCCAAGCATGATGTCATTCTCCAGGGACTGGTCTTTCCTGACAACATGTCCAATGTATGCATGATGAATGCTTGCCACCCTTGCATGTAAGGAGCATTTTAGCATGATCCTCACAACTTGATCAATAGGTAACATCATGATAAATGAAGAAAAGGTTGAAGTTATCAAGGATTTTGCCTTGCTTAGAACCACAATCAATGTTCCTGGAAGCAGTAGTCAAGAGATCAAAAGATGCATCACATTAAGTAAATCTATTGTCTAAAACTTCTTTGACTAAAGTGCACCTGACAGATCAGTTTGTGCTTTTAGTGGTCCATGTACTTTCAATATTCTTCTCCAGTACCACACTTCAAATGCATAAATTCTTCTTCTGTCTTCTTTATTCAATGCCCAAATGTCACATGTATATGAGGCAACTGAAAATAATGGCATAGGTAAGGTGCACCTTAGTCCTCAAAATAATATTCTTGCTTTCAATACTCAAAGAAGTCTTATGCGGCAGATTTACTTAATGTGATGCATCTTTTGATCTCTTGACAGCTGCTACCAAGAGCATTGATTGTGGATCTAAGCAAGGCAAAATCCTTGATAAATTCAAACTTTTCCCCCATTTATCTTGTTACCTATTAATCAGGTCACTATTTACCAAAGTAAGTAAAACATTGTGATTTATGTATCCCAACTAATTTTTATGTCACTCAAGACTATGATTCTGAGTTGCTAAACCAAGTTACTAATTCTTTTTTTTTAAATTATTTTATTGGGGGTTCATACAACTCATCACCATCCATACATCCACCCATTATGTCAAACACATGTGTAAATTTGTGGCCAGCATCATTTTCAAAATATTTTCTTTCCATTTAAGCCCTTGGTATCAGCTTCTCATTTTTCCCCTCCTTCCCTTTCACTTCCTCCCTCCTTCATGAACCCTTGATAATTTATCTTTTTTTTTTTCATGTCTTACCCTAACCGATATCTTTTCTGTTGTCCATCCTCCTGGGAGGGGGTTATATGTAGATCATTATGATTGGTTCCCCCTTTCTCCCCCACCTTCCCCTTACCCTCCCGGTATGGCTACTTCAATATTGGTCCCAAGGAGTTTATCTGTCCTGGATTCCCTGTGTTTCCAGTTCTTATCTATACTCATGTACATGCTCTGGTCTAGCCAGATTTATAAGGTAGAATTGGGATTATGATAGTGGGGTGGGGAGAGAAGCATTAAAACGCTAGAGGAAAGTTGTATGTTTCATCATTACTATACTGCACCCTGACTGGCTTGTCTCCTCTCTGTGCCCCTTCTGTAAGGGAATGTCCAGTGTCCAATTGCCTACATATGGGCTTAGGGTCTCCACTCCACTCTCCCCCTCATTCACAATGATATGATTTTTTGTTCTGGTTTTTTCCCTGATACCTCATCCTATCGACACCTCAGGATCACACAGGCTGGTGTGCTTCTTTCATGTGAGCTTTGTTGCTTCTCAGCTAGATGACCACTTGTTTATCTTCAAGCCTTTAAGATCCCAGATGCTATATCTTTTTATAGCCGGCACCATCAGCTTTCTTCACCATGTTTGTTTATGTACCCACTTTGTCTTCAGCAATTGTATCAGGAAGGTGAGCATCAGGGAATGCCAGGTAAATAGAACAAAGTGTTCTTGCATTGAGGGATCACTTGAGTAGAGGTGCAATGTCCATCTGATACCTTAATAATAAACCTATAAATATATGTGCATAGGTCTATTTCCCCGTTGTCATATATAAATATATTTATATATGTGCATGCCTGTATTTAGACCTCTATAAATGCCCTTTGCCTCCTAGTTCTTTCCTCTATTTCCTTTTACTTTTCTCTTCTCCTACTATCATGTTCAGGCTTCATTTGGGTTTCAGTAATTCCTCTCAGTTACATTGCCCTTGGTCAAGCCCTACCAGGCCTCCTCCCTACACCTCACCATCAATTTTAGATTACTTGTTGTTCCTCACCATCAATTTTAGATTACTTGTTAGATTACTTGTTGTTCACCATCAAATTTAGATTACTTGTCCCTGGGTTTGTTAACACCCACTTTCTTTCTCCTGCATTCCCCTCTCCCCTGTCCCCCCAGAACCATTGGTACTGTCGTTTTCTCCTCCAGATTGTTTATCCTCCCTATCTTATCTAGATAAACATGCAGAGACAATAATATGCACAAAAACAAGACAGAACAAAACTAAGTAACAAAAGAAAACAAAACAACCCAAAAAAGCAAAGCCTGTAAATAGTTCAAGGTCTGTTTTTTGACCTTTAGGAGTGTTTTCCAGTCAACTCTGATGGGTTGCCATGCCCTGGCTGCACAATCTATTTTTGGTATTCCCCAGAGACTTCATTGCTCTGCTCCCCTGGCTATTCTGTTGCATGTCCTTAGTGTTTCACCTCAGCTTGGTGGTGTCAGATTGGTGCAATTCCTGCACTGTGTCTCCCGTGTGTCCCCCATAGCGTTATGGATCAGTGAGGGATGTCATGTCTTATGGTCGGGCCAACCCTATGGTCCTCTCTGTGCATTAGCTGTTCTGAGCAGGAATATTGTCCTCTGGGTTTGGTGGGCAAGGATGCACTAATTCTTTCAAGGTGTTTGGTTAATTTTTCCTAACTTTGCCCAGTACACATTCATAATTATAGTCGCAGCCAAGGTAAAGAACCATGTACCTTTTTTCCCTGACAAACATATATATATTTGTAGGTATACTCCCACTCTCCAACCCATACCTTGTTTAAGCCGCATGTCTGTCCAATTGTTATTATTGCTGTTGTTGTTAAATAGTAGGTTCCAGCTCACATTGACTCTATGTACAACAGAGAAACACTGCCTGGTCTTTCACCATCCTCACATTTCTTTTCAGGTTTGAGCTCATTGTTACATCTCCTTGACTGTCTTCCTCTTTTGCACTGACCTTTTCTT
>NW_022103911.1:6276140-6292674 GCF_000313985.2 Echinops telfairi
CTTTACACAATTGATGTATGTATGGATTGTGATAAGAGTTGTATGATCCCCTAATAAAATGATTAAAAATAGTAATAATAAGCCTTCCTCCAATACTGATGCCAAGTTTCTCCTTAATATAGTCCAGCTTCTCTCATTATTTTCTCAACATAAATATTGAATAAATATGGTGAAAGATTTCAGCCTGGACACACGCCATTGTTGACCTTAAACTACGCAATATTTCCTTGCTCTGTTCAAACAACTGCTTCTTGGTCCATCTCAGATTCTGCATAAATAAAATTAAGAGGTTCAGAATTTCCATTTTTCTCAGTGCTATCCACAGTGTGTTATGATCCACAAGTCAAATGCCTTTTCATAGTCAATAAGACACAAGTAAACATTTTCCTGATATTCTCTACTTTCAGTCAAGATCCATTTGACACCAGTAATAATGTCCCTTGTGCAATGTCCTCTGTTTAATCCAGCTTGAATTTCTGGGTACTGCCTGTCAATGTACTGCTACAACTGCTGTTGAATGATGTTTAGCAGAATTACACTTGCATGTGATATTAACAATATTGTTCAGTTATTTCCACATTCTATTTGGTCACCTTTCATTGAAATGGTTA
Source organism: Echinops telfairi (assembly GCF_000313985.2). NCBI lineage: Eukaryota > Metazoa > Chordata > Mammalia > Afrosoricida > Tenrecidae > Echinops > Echinops telfairi. Next base: position 6,276,752 of record NW_022103911.1, read on the forward strand.
CAAATATGAATCACTTCCAGTCAGTTGGCCAGGTAGCTGTCTTTCAAATGTTTTTGGCATAAATCAGTCAGTGTTCCAACACTTCATCAGGTTGTTGAAATCTTTCTATTGATATTTCATCAATTCCTGGAATGCTATTTTTCTCTAATACCTTTAGTAAAACTTTGACTTCTTCCTTAATTACCATTGGTTCTTTATCATATGCTAACTCCTGAAATAGCTAAATGTCAACCAGTTATTTCTGGGACACTGACTCTATTTATTCTTTCCAACTTCTTTGGATGCTCCCTGCATTTGTTAATATTTTGCCCATAGAATTTTTTAATAGTGCAAATCAAGAATTTTATTTTTACTTCAGTTCTTTCAACTTGAGATATACCATGTATGTTTTTCCTTTTTTATTTTGTAACTCCAGGTATAGGCACATTTACTTATATTCACCAATAAATCACCACTATTGCAAGAGTTTGCAGATAGCCACTTTTCTGTCTGCAAAACTTCCTTTAATGGTTTTTATATGCTGATAAGGTTTTTACAAATTTTTGAAATTTCTGTTTCTTTATAAATGTCCTAATTTTGTGACATATTTGAGGAGGAATTTTGCTGGATGTGTGATTTGTGGATAACAAATTCATTTTGCTTTCAGAGTTTTATATGTCATCCCATTGCCTTCTTGCCTGCATAGTTCTTGCTGAGAAATCAGAGATTGGGCTTATTGGTCCTACTTTGTAGGTAACTTTTCATTTTTCATAAGGAATTTTTTCCTTTTGTTTTAGAAATTTTTATTACAATATGTCACAGTGATATTCTTTGGGGTTTTCCCTGTTTGGGGTTCATTCAGCTTCTTAAATGCATATCTTTTCATCATCTTTCATGATATTGGGGAAGGTTTCTGCCAACAACTTTGAGAAAATTTTTCTGTGCTTTTCATTGTTTCTTCTGGAAATCCAGTCACATGTGAGTTATTATACTTAACGGTATCGCATATAACTCTTAGGCTTTCTTCTGATAGTTTCGTTCTTTTTTCTGATTGTTCCTTTAGCAGGTTAGTATTGAGAGATTTGTCTTCAGACTCGCTAATTCAACATCCCATTGATTAAATTTTACTCTTAAGCCCTGTTTAAAAGTAGTTCTATTGGCATGCAATTCTCAGATCATACAATTCAGTAAACCAAAGCAAACCCAGTGCCATCAAGTAGATGCCGACTCATAGGGACCCTATAGGACAAGGTCGAACTGCCCCAGTGAGTTTCCAAAATGCTAACTGTTTACATGAGCAGAAAGCCCTGTGTTTCTCCTAAGCAACCCCTGGTGATTTTGATTTGCTTACCTTTCAGTTAACAGCCTAACAGGTAGCCACTACAACATTAGAGTCCTATACAATTCAAGAGTTCAATCATGTTAAGAAGAGTTGTGCAATCAATTTCAGAACATTTTCTTCTTTCTCATATTCATTGTTGTCAGCTCCCCACTTTTCCCCAACATACTAAACCATGCTCCTGTAAAATTACTGATAGAGTAACTGTCTCTATAGATTTGCCTATTCTGGATTTCATATACAGAAAGTGGGGAGCAGAAAACAACAACAACAAAATAAAGCTGAGAAAAATCTCAATCAAAAAGAAAGCAGAAAATATTAAAAACTAGACCAATTTTAAAATGGGTCCAAGGGGAGATAAAATGATAAGGTGTTACCTTTTAACCTAACTGCATCTACAGAAAGCCACTTTCCAATTCTCTCTGATAATAAGTCTATTCACATCCTTAGATTGTGATCAGAGTGGATTCACTTGGAACTTCATCATGTTCCTAGACCCTATACATGGATGTTTTGCTTCCACTGCCATTCATAGCCTTCTGCAAACCAGGTGTTCACAATTTAAGCTCTAACACTTTTCCTTCTTCCAAATCTAGATTGTATTATTTACAATCCTTGAAGCACACACAGGCTAGTGTGATTTTTCTGTGTGGACTTAGCTGATGCCTCACTTAGTTTTCCCCTTGTTTGAAGGCAAGACTCAAGACCCCAACCACCAATCTTCCTGATAGCCTGGCACCATCCGGTTCCTTCACCACACTTTGTTATGGCACCCATATATTCTCTGATCTCCTCATGCGGGCAAGCATTGAACAGGGCCTTGTCATAAGAATTCATTGTTCTTAGGTCAGGACTAGAATTAAGTATAAGCTCAAATCAGTTCACATATCTATGGTTTATATATGTCTCTGATTCACTTTAGAGGCATCATTATAATTTTATGATAGAGAGCATTATCAATCATCCCCATAGGACATAAGAGAATTCTACTGTTAGTATCATTATTTTATCCAATGGCATAGAATTTAAAACAGTGTTAAGAAAAGGAAATTATACAAGTATGGGTCAGCTACAAACCATACTACATGATTGTTGGCTTATACAGATTAAACTCGTAAGTGACTGCGCACTATTTACACAAACAACATAGGTGGGTGATAGGACAAAGCATTCATTCACAAAAGCAGAACCATGAATTACTTACTTTCAACGCAGTGAATAATTTCCATCTCCAATATAGCTATCAATTAAACTAAACACTGTATATAGATACAAATGGTTAAGTAACAAAGCAAAGAGAAAAAATAGTTTAACTTATTGTGGGAAAAAAAAGCAAAAAGTATGTTTCTTTTTAATCACAGAATGAAGAGAAAGAGGGAAAGGAAGGGGAGAGAAAGGAGGGGGGAGCTGTTAAGAAGGTTATAGTATAACAATGTCCTGAAATTTTATTAATTTGCTCTGTAGCTAAATTGTACACACCATGAGTTTTATCACAGACTTTATTTAAATTAATATTCATATATCACTAAAGGCAAAGTGTTAGCAAGCTTTCATTTTTAATTTTATATAAAAGAAAGTTAGAATCCGTTTTCTCAACAAGTAAGTGTGAAAGCTCACATGGTGAGAAACTTTACTTCCATATGAAAACTTTCACTTTGGGGTGAAAATTAAGTGCTTAATTAAAATGATCTTTTATGGTCTCCTGTCTGTAACACTCATCTTTATGAAATGGGGTGTCACAGAACACCTTTAGTGTGAAAGTCAAATTCTCCTGTCTAAAAATACTACCATCTAGCTTTAATGCCTACCTAGTAAAGAAAAGAACATGTATATAATTCAACATTTTAAAGAATATGAATATGTTTTAATATTTAAACAGAGTTGTTGGAGTTTTTTTCTTTTTAGTTCTTAAGTAAAACAAGACATGCTGCATTTATTTAATTTATTTAATATCTGCTAGTGATGAAATCATTTTTGAAATAAAAATGAATACTGTGACTTACACATATTCCTGTCTTTTTAATATATTCCAGTTCTCTGTTGCTATGAGACACACTCTGGGTGGTGCAAATGGTTTCCATGTTTGTCTGCTAAAAAAAAAAAAAAAGGTTGCAAGTTTCAGGCTACCTGGAGGTGCCTCTGAGCAAACAATTCCTGAAAACTCACCCATTAAAAGCGCTGTGGGATAACTAATCACTGCTCTGAAAGGGGATAAAATTTCAAGATCCTGAATAGAATGGGAGAAAAAGGTGCAACAAAATTCAAAATCATAAAGAAAGACCAGGCTTACTAGTCGGATAAAGATTGGGGGAACCACCAAGTCTACGACCCTCAGTTACCCTTCAGGTCTGGAACTGAACTCACTGGCTGCTGAGCTTATGAAGCTGCACTGGCGACAGGGAGACACATCCCCTAGAATGATCAAGCATTTGAGATAAAATGTAGGCTTTAGCATTTACCTAAAGCCTAAATTCAGAAGGGTTAGGAGGAATGGAAACATGAAAACACTGGAAGTTAGTGGATAAATAATGACATTGTAGGAATTGCAATCAACGAGATGACACAAAATATCTATGAATTGTTAAATGGAAATTTTATCAGCCCTGTAAGGCTTCACCCAATTCACAATGAAAAGTTAAAAGAAAACGTGTGAGGACACGCGTAAGGTACAAAATTCTTGTAGCAATCCATCAACAATCCATTTAAGGTCCCTCATCTAAAGAAGAAGAAAATCCTGTGGAATAAAGCTCCACTCTGATGTACATGAGGCCCCCACTAAGTCACAGTTGGCTTGGCAACAACTAGATTTTTATTTTTAAGCCAGCGATAATAATCCTTTAGTGGGGAATTTAAAGGAGTTCACCTGGGAACTTCTCGCTAGGGCTCTCATGTGTTGCAATTAGATGGTGCCTTAAGCTGGAATAGCAATAGCACGTGTCTGGAGGAAATAGAAACCATACAATTCTCTCTCTCCACGTCGACCTGGCTTTTCCACGTGGTCTCTTCATGGAGGCCAGTTCTGCTTTCCTCACAGGGCAAGACAGGAGGCAGCGATCTCCCACAGAGCAAGTAAGCCAAAACAACCAGTAGAATGTGTGAATTCATTTCTAACCTAGACTCAAAAGTGGTATTCATTTCTGTATAGTATTTATTAGAAGCCACTTACTCATGTAAGGGGAGTGAAAGCAGACTCCTCATCGTAATAGAAGACAGGCAAGGTCCTAAGAGAACGTGTGCTATTGTGGCAGCCAAGTATGCATGAAGATAAGACACTCCAGTCACAGTAATCCCCACTTATCCCAGTTCGAAAAGAACATTTACCCCCTGATAAGCCCCCCCCACCCCACCCCCAGGGAGACATCTCACCACAGCATTAGGGGATACACAAAACATTCAAGGTCTCATCATCTAAACACCAGGGCCAGGTTTCGTAAGGGATCCTAAGGCATTCCTTTTTTCTAGTACAGTGCTCAGTCCGAAACTATGCAAATTATCTGCCTGCATACACCTTGCATACAATGGTTAGACAAGAATTAAACAGCTACTAGAGACACTCCTATTGACGAGGTGGGAAATGAGAGACTTGCAGCAGTTACTGGTCCTCAGTATTTCTGAAATGCAAGTGGGCCAATTACTTGACTAAGGGTTCACCCTACACACTGGGTGTGTTTTCCCATGGTTCTTGTCTCTCTTTTTAGGAGCCATGGCAATGCGTTGAGCTGCGAACCTCAAGTGTCCACAGTTTGAAACCACCAGGCGCTCCCTGGGAGAAAGACGGGACTTTCACCTCCCTTAAAGAGAGAATGATGATGGCAACAAATGTACAAATGTGCTTGACACAATGGATGGATGGATGGATGGATGGATTGTGATACAAGTTGACCCGATGGAAGTGAGTTGAGTTTGCTGCTGTCTCTATTTTCAAACTTGTTCCTCTGAGTCATGCTTCCTTTTCCTAAGAAAACTAGGTTTGAAACTGAGTGTCATTCTTAACCTGCATCCGGCCTAAAGCAGTTTTGAGATCTCGGGACCTTTGTTTATTTTGTACTATCTCTGACCCTCTAACTCCAAGCTTATACCATTCTTTTACATTTTCTGTGGGTTTGTTTATGTACTAAGTTATAATCTGCTCCATTAGACAAAAGTCACATCTGTGAATTTCTTTGAGATAGGCCATTCGCGCTCTTACACTCTAGGGAGACGGCTGTGGGAAAGAAGAATTATTCCAAGCCCCGTGAGGTCACTGTGAGTCAGAATTGCCTGGATGGCCCCTAACAAGAACATTGCTTCACACAGAAGATCTTCAAGACATGCTATTAAGATATTAACGAAAGCAAAACAAAATCACTGCATTCGAGTTGATTCCAACTCATCATGACCCTCTAGGACAAGGTACAACTGCCCCTCTTTCTCTCAAAGACTGTAACTGTTTACAGGAGTAAACAGAAGCCCTGTCTTTGATCTGCTGAGCAGCTAGTGGGTTCCACCTGAGGACCCTGTGTTTAGCTGCCCCATATGTAGCCACGATACGACCAGGACTCCTTTTTCCTAAAAACCTTAGTTAATTTGAGAACCCTTTCCTAGATGAAGGGGAAAAAATTGTTCTGATCTCTTTGCACTTTTTCAAGTACCATGCAAAGCAGAATAATTTGTCCTTTAATTCATCTCTCTCCTCTTCCATTTTATGATGGTCCTCGAGCGGAGACAGTGGTTAACCTCGACACTTTGCTTGGAAATCTCCTAGATGGTTGATTTCATTGGGCACATAGTCTATGTTCCGCAGGCAACAATTTTGCTCAATGTCCTGCCGCTACAGCACAGGATCAATTTTTCTCCACCTTCTCATTGTGTTCTCTTAGTTGTCCTTTAAGTCCTCACAGACAGTCCTCTTGAGCCCTTGAAGTGTCATCTACTACTCTTGTGGTCCTTCCTAGTTTCACTAATACCTTTCTCTAAGTTCTATGAGTTTTCACTGAGAGTCTCTTCAGGATGCTGCCCTTTACCCAGTCCAGTCAAAACCCCAATATCAGTGCCACAGAGTTTAGCTTTGGGTTATATGGGTTTTCCACTCCTGGAATCAGATTCTGTCCCCGTTGTCTATAGCTATATGTCAAATTACACCAAATTTTAATGGCTTAAAACAACGAAAATCATTTCATTATCTCCTATGGTTGCTATAGGTCAGGACTTCACAGCAGACTCCATTGGCGTTTCAGGCTCTGAGTCACTCGTGTGCAGTCAGCCAGTAGCCACAGGTGTAACAGCAGAGAGCTGGAGCCGCTGGGGACTGGTTAGATACCTCTACCCCCATTTCTGAGTAGATGCAATGGTTCTCTAGATGGTCTCTCGATGGAGGTAATTGGGTTACTTCACAGCATGCCAGTCGCAGAGCAGTTTGGTCAGTTTACATCCCCAAAAGAACTAGATTAAAGCATATGGCTTCTTACTTTATCAGAAGTCATTCAGAGTTACCTCACCTGATTTCTATTTGTGGAGACAAGCACACACAACCCTACCCAAAATCAAGGTGGGTACAAGGGAATTAATCTCTACCGCTTGATGAAAGAGTGGCACATTTCTTTAAAAGCATGTAGTATAGGAGTTATTTACAGCCATCTTTTATTTTCTTTTTATTGGCACATACATCCCATATAATACAATGTAAGCATTCAGTCATATTAACATTTGTGCCATCATCACCACAATTTCAGAACATTTTCATACTCATTGGTATTGGCACCCCATTTCCCTCCCCACCTCCCCTGCCATGCCCCTAGGCACTTATCAATTCTGTTACCGTCTCTGTGGATCTATCAATCCTGGATTCCATATACATGAAATCATACAAAACACAAATGAGCAAAACCAACAACAATAATTATACATGACTAGAAAACTTCTATCAAAAGGGAAAAAGATAATATTAAAAATGGAAACAACCTTAAAATGGGTCAAAGGGGAGATAAAATGATAAAGTATTACATATTAACCTAACGACATCGGCCATAATGTAGTTTACAATACTCTCTGTCTGGACTGGTGTGCTTCTTCCAGGTGGGCTGACTTGATGGCTCACTTAGTTGGCTGCTTGCCAACTAAGACTCCAAAGGCTATTCTTTCTAATACTCAGGCACTATCTTCTTTCTTCACCACACTTTGCTGTAGCACCCATATCTTCAGGAATCTCTTTATGAGGGCGGGCATTGAGCAGAGCCTTAAAAATTAATTGTTCTTAGATTGGCGGCTTCTTTTAAAAATACAATCTCCCATATAATACTTTTAGATTTTTCATATAGTTTCTCTGCTTTTAAGCAAGCAGTAAAACAAACAACCAGTTATTATAATGGATCCCAGTTGAGGTCAGAGAGAGGGACGCCCATGCTATTTACCATAAACTCCAAGCAGAGGCGTTCTACTCCTATAAAGATTTATAATCTGGAAAACCCACAGGGACGGTTGCTATGAGTTGGAATCAGCTCACAGGAGTGAGCTTCATTCCTTTTCACAAAGTTTTAAACTTTGTTTACTATGAGGAAACTGCAATTCTTCCACCAAGTTTTTGAAACCTCCTTGTAGAGGAAATCAAGTTTTCAGCAGTACTTCAAAAGGAATGCATGTAGTAACCCACCCACCACAATGAACCCCAATGTAACCATGATGTAATAGTCAATTTAGCTGTTGTCATTTTAACAATGTAACCATATTGTATTAATTAGCCTGAGTGAAGACATGTTGTACGGACCCAAGTCTGGTCATTTCACAGCTACTGTAATTCTTCTTGTAGCTACTGTTTTTTGTAACTGCTGAGCCGTTGCCATTTACTCTTGAAATTGCTGGTGATGTGTCTAAACTCCCTGCTCTATTTTTGTAAGGTCCCATATTTCCCAGTATCCTAACACCACCTGCCTTTGTACCCCAGTTCCCCTTTCCCATAGAGTTCCATGCCTCCTGCTCCCTATGCCTTGTTTATTTCATAGTATAAAAACCTCCCACTTTGAGCACTCAGGGTCTTGGGAGAATTAGACTCTAACCATCCCTTGACCACCAGTTAAAAAAGGATTTAATGACTTTATTTAAAGTTGCGTATGGGTTAATCAATCTCATCCAGGCACAGTATATATGATTGAATTTTCCTTGTAAAAGTGTCTACTTAGAGGTTTTTTTGTCTTTTAAGAAATGCTAGAGTATTTTGCCATTATGTCCCCCAATTCAGTGGAGTATTCAATATCAAGCATTTATATCTTCACCCAGTTTTCAAAAGAGTAACAACATATAAAAAAGTTTCTTTTAAATAAATTTATTAATACACCAAATAGCATTAATTGTTTAATCTGGTTGGTAATGATAGAAATCATTTTTTTATTATTCAAAATATCTCACATTGACCAAATCTCCTATTTTTATTATTGAAATATGACTACTTTGTTATTGAAAAATAACCATTAATCTCTTCAATTTAGCTTTATCCCCTTGCATGGTATGTTAACACGCTTGAAAGAATGTTTTTTCAGCTATTCTAACACCTCTAAATGTCACTACATATTTCCATAAACACATAATTAGAAGAGAGACATATTAGAAATAAAATTCAATAAGCAGTTTTATACATCTAGTGCTGTATATCCACCAGTACGTAATTCACTTTTGCTTTAAAGAGGTGTAAATTTAACAATATTCTGCCACCAAGAGGGACTTATCCATCAGATGAAGCATGATTTGGGAGTCTGTGGCAGTTTAGAAAAACAGATCTTTAGAACCCACTTTCATGATCTGTGTTAGTCTGGGTTGACTAGAGAAACAAATTCAGAGGCACGCATATGTGTGTAAGAGAGAACTTTATTGTACATTAAGAAAACATCCCAGCCCAGTCCAGATCATGTCCATAGGTCCAATATTACCCCATATGTTGATACTAGTCCATAAATTCCTCTTTAGACTCAAGCAGCCATGCAATGATGTTGAATGTAGAAAGATCAAAGTCATTGAGTGGAAAGTCTTGTGGATCCAGTAGTGGTGGAAGTATCTCAGTGCTGGCAGGGGACTCTATATGGCTCCTCCAGCTCCAGGGTCTGGCTCCATCAGCATAGCTCCATGTGGCTTGTCATCAGAAATACCAAGCAGAGAGAGAGAGTGTGTCCCGCCTCCAGGATAGAAGACAAGAGTCCCCAGAATCCTCAGGAGAAGGCCATGCCCACACAAAGGCCTCATTGGCTATGTCCTGATTGACAGGCTAGACTCCATCCCTTCACAAGTTGACAGGAGATTTTGTTACTGCCACACTATGCAAGAAAAGTCTATTTGCTTTTATACCCGAAGAATAGCCCTAACCAGGCAGTGTGAAGGAATATCTATCCCTTATCTCTCCCTATGACCTTTTCTGGTATTGAATGTATTCTGAGTTTCCTAGAAATATCCATTTCTGTTTGTTCTTTCCCCTAAGTGTGTTTGAATCTTAATTCCTGATGGAGGAACCCTTGGGTGTGGCAAACAGATGCTTGGCCACTAGTCAAAATGTTGGCAGTTCAAACCCAACCAGAGATGCTTGGGAAGACAGGACTGGGGAATCTGCATCAGAAAGGCCATAGCCTATGGGGCAGTTCTATTCAGCACATATGGGGCCACCATGAATGCGAACCAACTCAAGGGCAACGAATGCTCATTTTGGATAGATAAAACAGGCCCAGCACCTACAGGTCTCCCATGCCAACCTCTCCAGCCAGTTCCATGCTAACACATAGACATGGGTTTGGAAGATGGAATAGCTTGGTAACCTCACGTGGAAAGAGCATGGGTTTTTAAAGTCAAAGAAATCAGTGTTCAAACCCACACTTGCTCACATATTATCTCTGAGAGATTGAGTAAATTACTTCTCTCGGAGCCTGTTTCCTCCCTTGTATATGGTATAATATGCCTGTCTCAGAAAGTAGATTTGGAGAATCTATGAAAGAATACAAAGTACGTAATACTTAGTAGTCTGGAAGCTATTTCTTGGTAGTAAAGATTCCGTTTCAGGCTTCTCAGAAATGCCAAGAGGGAAGAAGAAGAAGTGGAAGTACAACTTGGCTGGAGAGGAGTTTTTTTCTTAAAATAACTTTGCAGTAGAGTTTGCTTCTCTGAGAAACAGAGACTCCACGAACTTGGGCTTCTAGGGGAATATTTTAGCTCTCTGTGACCAACAGTGCCTGGATTCCAACCTTGACCTTTGCATAGCTACCTAGTTAGGGGTTCATGTGCATTCATCTGCAAACACATGCAAACAATTAAACAGCTAAATTCTTGGCAGGTTCCTCAATACTATGGCTTACTTAGCTCTTAGCAGGGGATATAGCCATAGCCAAAAAAACCTGGTTCTCCGGAATGATTTCTAGGGAGAATATAAAATCATATCAGTGAGTTTGTTACAAATCACATCTTGGCAACAGAATAAAGCTTGAATATTTAATCAGCAGTTTGTATTTGTACCTCCTGTAGAACTGTGTCTAACCTGGAAGATTCAAGTAGAAAATTAAAAAGAGCCTAGATAACTTGGGTACCAGGAACAATAACAAAATCTGCTACTTACTCAGAAAGGAGAAAAAAGTTGGTTCTAATACTTGACTTATACAAATTCAAATAGTTTGAATACCTAGCTCTCATTTACAGGTAATTTTCTAAACTTTAACTTTCTTATATCTGTTTTAAAACAGCCCAGTTTTTTTCAATTGGTAGAATCAAGATATCCCAAAGACATCATCCACTGAGCTTTAAGACTTTAAATTCAAATTCAATTCAAACAGAATTGTTTCAACTTCCAGGTGCTAAAATAGAATCCTTTTGAAAAACTGTAATAGTTGGGGAGTTTCTAGATCATCCAAATAGTAATGCATTTTTTACTTATATAAAAAATATGCCAAAAAAATATGCTTGGGGACATTGCTGCCAAGTTTCTGTCTACAGAAATCCTGTGGTACAACTTTGTATCCTATTTGTGATTTCTCAGTTATAATCATAAAAAATGAATGGTGTTAATAAAGGCAGTTTGTCACCAGGCTATGGAAAAACAGCTGGATAAAAGCAGAAGCTTTAAGGGATCAAATATTATGACTAGCATAGTATAGAAATTAGTATAGAAATTCGGTACCTTTTATATTAAAAATAAAATAAAATATTTTCTTTGGAAATCTGATTATGACAGTTCAACATATCGAAACAATAAATGGCTCCTTATATTTTTCACATCATGATCTCTTTAAGTCAATTGATTATATCCTTTCCTAAAAATAAAATAAATAATATCCTGTGTTCTTAGAGATAGCATTTTCAGGGGAGTGGGGGGAGGATGGATATATAAGTGAATGATCTCTCCCAGTGAGTAAAACAAAAAGCAATCTTTTCTCAAAAAACAGTTATCCTTCTCCAGAAGCAGTCTACAAATCACTTTGTTTTTATTTCTGATTTTTTGGTTTGGGGTTTATTTTTTTTAATAAATGTGCTCTCGCTTCTTCTTTCTTGTAAGGCTTAATAAAGTCTGCTAAGAACCAAAGCTCCTCCATGTTCGCCCGCAGGCAGCCCCGTAAAGTTCTTTCCCGAGAACCACCTGTTCTGCACAAACAGGAAAGAACGTGCCTTTGTCGGAAAGCAGCGAACCAAGTACAGTGACAACTGCAAAGGAATCAGCGAACCACAAACGATGACAACAAGGTGACGACCTGGAACTTTGACGGCACCAATCAATGGAGCAAACCTCAGCCTATATTTTCCATGCCTGCGGGGCCAAAGCCACCTCACATCCTGCTGCGTGTGAAAGCCTGGAGTCCCCACCCCGGGAGGAGGCCCCAGTCCTCCCCAGTCTGCACCCCAACGCAAAAGCCATCTCGACTCGAAAGCCACCTCGCTGTCGGCCAACACTTGGAGCGCCTCGCTGACCGTACACGTCGACGATCGCATAAACCAGGGGTGTCAAACTCAATTACGACGCGGGCCATTTGGTGCAACAGACAAGATTCACGCTGGACACATCACACTTACAAATTGTGTTAAATTTATATTTTGAAGTGAGGATTCAAGAATATGGATAGGGAGGACCTAATGTCGGGGGTTTAAATGGAGAGAAAATGTTTTGAGAAACGATGTACAAATCCGCTTTACACAATTGATGTGTGTATGGATTGGGATAACAGTTGTATGAGCCCCTAATAAAATGTTAAAAAAGAGAAAGAAAAAAAAAAGATTGTGGTGGGAGGAGGCAGCAGAGGGAGAAACAGGTAAACTGAGATCGGACTACATTGACCGTTGGTGGAGCTGGGTGATGGTTATCTTGGGGTGTATTCTACTTTCTACATTTATAAAGATGTGAAAATTTCCATAATAAAAAGCAAAAACAATTTTTAAAAATGTAAGAAAAGTTCTCATCCCATTTCTGACATAATGCTAAAAAAAAAAAAAAGACTGTAAGAAAAGTGAGGGCCTTCCTTTGCATGCTCTGCTTCTCCTTCGATTGAAGTTGTCTCCACTTATTTCACTTTCTCTCATAGTGGGGAATGTATATTACCCAAAAAGAAAACGGTGTGGAAACAGTTTAGAGAGAGAAAACGCTCCTCTTTCCTTCTGCCTTGTGCTTGCAAAACACCCCTCAAAACTTAGAGTTTATTGAAAATAAATTAGACACTGAAATCTGGAAAAAAAAAAAAGAATATGGATAGGATCATCAAAACACTATAAAATTGCTTTTATTTAAACATTTACTTTATTTAATGTCTTTATAAAACCAAAATTATTCTTTTTTACCCAAAACTTGCCAGTGCTTTCCTCCTACTAGTTTTCACTTACCTTTTATGCTGTGACCGGAAAATATAACAAAGTAACTAATAAAAAAACAAAATGTTGGACAGCTGACAAACGTGATGCACAATCGTAATGGCTTCCCTCTAAAAATGTTAACTAGCGCTGTCACTAGGTATGATTCATAACAGCGCAACCCAGAGTGCTCTTTTTAACCTGTTCGCTATTGGGATCTGTTTACATTACGTGACACTGAATGTGGCAAACATGTCTCTTCCAAACGTCACCAGAACTGAGTCAGTGCGTTTATATATGTCCACAGGCCCCCAGGAAAGGCACTGGGCCATGTGTACACTCGTCTTCAGTAGCTAAAGGACTAAAGAGGGAATTGTGCCTATGGTATTGCCTCGTTCTCCCCTAAGGGCTATTTTCTTCATAACAATTTTTTCTATTTTCAAAGCATTTCATTTTATTTCAGAGCATCACAGCCATCGGGGGCGCCACATGCAGCCACAGGCTGCCAGTTTGGCACCTCTGACCTAAATCCTCAATCTGATAGGCAAGAAGCTTAACTGAGAAAGGGCTTTCTCCCAAAGGCCTGACAGTAAGCAAGGAAGAGCCTGTCAAACCTCTGGGGATAAGGGAATTTCCTAAGACATGGGCGTGCACCAGAAGAATGTGCCAGTAAGAACCAGCTATGTCGCACATCACGTACACACTTACTAAGAGCCCACCAACACCCAACCATGCTCTCAGAATGGAGGTAGGAAGAGATCAATAAGGGAGGAAGAGGACCAATATAGGATGAAAGAATGACCTTTTCCCATCTGTAATTGTCAATGTATTTTCTTTTTATGTGCTTATTGCATATCTTCCCAGGTATGATATATCAGATACAATTGGACTGTGTTTTTATTAATATGTATGATAGAAAATTGATAAGTATAAGTGTGATTTCATCAATGTCTGGAATTTATATAAGTATATATGGCTAAAGAATTGTGTACAGGTGCCAGGTTGGCAAGGGGTAGATTGAGATAGTTTATTGTGCCAGCCTGGCCGATAAACACATGTGGGATTAACTGAAGGGCGGAGAGATAATGGCTCGGCCTCACCTTTCTTGTTTCTCGCTCTTTGATCATCAGACCAGTGTGTGGCTGCCTTGCTTGTTCTGTGCCTCAAGTTACAGGCTACACTACCTGTGGGACTCCTAGCCTGTGAACTGTGTCGCTGTAAGTTGAGGTCCCTTTAAGACACCTCTGGAGCTGGGGACTGGTGGTTGGTCACCTGGCTGACAGTTGGTGACCTGCCTTGTGATTGGCTGCTGTACTGAGATAGCCTAGCTCTCTCTATATATAGAGGAAGACCTGGCAGCAGACTAGACTTGAAGGACTGCTAGTGTTCGGTATTTTAGAAGTTCGGTATTTTTCCCCATGGACTTTTTCCAGACTCCCTTCTGGAGCTGGCCCATTCTCATCTTTGAGGATGTACTGGCAAAAACTTTGCTTGAACTCATAAAAGCTTACTTTCACTTACCTTTGCACTCCTGTCCTGTGAATTCTGTGTTTAAAAAAAAGGCATCTCATACTCTAAAAAAATCCACTCAAGCTTAACCAAGACTTTCCCATGAGCAGATAGGCCCTCTTTACAAAGAACAAAAAGAACCAATATTTTTCTTAGAAACAGTTTTTTCACACATTAACACTAGATTTGAACATCTTTCCTTCATTCTCCAAAACACCCAACTCTCTGCTATCTGTGTGAATGATTTTCATAACTACATATTTGTAGAGTGTGCAGCTTTATGCTTCCCAAGCATACCAAATGTTTGTAATGACACTAAGTGGTTTCAATAGTTTTAAGTATTGGGATATCCAAAGGTTCTACGATCCAGGGATCAGAGCAGTTATCTCCAGCAATCCTACTTTCTAGATGGAAATAACACAATGACATAAAATTGCAGAAATTAAAATATTTCTTCCCCCACCCCCCACCCCGAAAAAAAATGCTTTTGTTTGTTACAAGACAAAAGATAACAGGCAAGAAAGCCAATTAGATTTTCTTACTTTTGTAAGAGATTTCAAAACTATCTTCTGCGCAGGTCTTTCTCCCCTCCCCGTTGATTTCTAAGTATATAGATTTCCTTTTAATCAAAAACATAGAACACATACATTTAGATTCCTTGCCAAAAAATGCAGCCTCAAGTTGGCTTTTGGCCAGTTTTTATCAAAAGCTTAGTTACAGAACAGTAGGATTGTGGAGAGGACATAGAATCCACTCTTTACTTGAGAAGTTCCATTTTACTGAAGTGTAGTAAACTAAGAAAGTAAACTAAGACTCCCACCTCACCACTCTGTTTTCTAATACTGTCTCTTCCACCTTGAGGCAGCAGCAACAGATTTCTATATGAACTGTGGTGGGCTAAAGAAGATACAGAGTTAAAACAGAGCCAAATTTGCGGCTTTTAAGTGGAACTCTATAAATCTATGGCATAGCCCTGACTCACAATTACACACTGGTAAGGTACATGCACTCACCAGTCACTCTGTGAGAGAAAGAAGAGGCCGTCTGCTTCCATAAAGATGTACAGCCTCAGAAGCCCTCTGGAATGGTTCTACTCTATCCTATAGAGTCACTGTGAGTAGAAAGAAAACCTCCTATAAATATATGCACATATTTATAGGTTTAGTATTAAGGTAGCAGAAGGACATTGGGCCTCCACTCAAGTACTCCCTCAATGCAAGAATACTTTCATCTATTAAATTGGCATTCTATGATGCTCACCTTCCTGACACAACTGCTGAAGACAAAGTGGGTACATAAGCAAACGTGGTGAAGAAAGGGA
>NW_022103911.1:6293354-6298908 GCF_000313985.2 Echinops telfairi
GGGGAACCGATTACAAGGATCTACATGTGACCTCCTCCCTGGGGAATGGACAACAGAAAAGTGGGTGAAGGGAGACTTCGGACAGGGCAAAATATGACAAAATAATAATTTGTGAATTATCAAGGGCTCATGAGGGAGGGGGGAACGAGGAGGGAAGGGAAAAAATGAGGACCTGGTGCCCGGAGCTTAAGTGGAGAGCAAATGTTTTGAGAATGACGTGGGCAATGAATGTACAAATGTGCTTTACACAACTGATGTATGTACGGATTGTGATGAGTTGTATGAGCCCCTTAAAAAACGATTTAAAAATAAATAAGTAAATAAAAAGAAAGGAAACCTCCACAGAACTGGTTTGGCTTGGCTTTTAAAGATACATAAGAGATCAAGGATGTCTTGAATTTAAAAACAGAACAATTACCTTCCCTTGAAATATCCGGGAGGTGTCCACATCCTGGTGGACTTGGAGAATGAAGCGGTTACCATGACTACAGAGTAACAATGTATGTTTGATAACATAAAATCTTATTTGGAGCCGCAAAAGAGAGAAGAATTCAGCAAGAGTGAGAAGAAGGAGATCAGGACTGCCTGACCAGGTGTCAGACGTCACGGAGTACAGGAATACGGCTGCATCTGGTTTAGACTGTTGAATACAGCGACGATGATATGAAATGTAAACTACTTCCCTAATTCACAATTTAAAAAGTAATTTTAAAAAAGATGAGTCTAGGAGCGAGGCACAACCAGTTTAGGTGCGGAATGGTGAAAGAGTGAGACTATGAAACTCAACTGAAGACTATCAGCTCTTTCTGGTTATTACCACTAGGTTCACAACAAGCATCTCATCTTAGGCCCCATGCTACTACTGGTCAGTAGGACCATAGTTGGGAAGGAGAGCTGAATTTTGGAGCAGTTATACTCAAGGTCAACTGAAATCTACAGCATTACTGAAACCTACTCCATTGCCTCTTACCAGTGGCAATTTTCCAAATTCACCGACAATTGTTTTTACTTCTGCCTTCCAAATCTCCTTCAGCTTCATATGGTCATCTCTAATCCACAGTCTTACAGGGAAAGGGTTCAGAATAGTTCACAATAGAAGGATCTAGCACAATAGATGAATCTGAGGGACAAAGTGAATAAGAGAATGAGTTCAACAAAGAGGTATAATACGGAGGACAGAGGCACTCCACACAAAGGCAGAATTGCTTTAAAAAAGAATCAGGATGTAGACAGGAGACCAGGCCATGTAGGAGAGCATGAAGACATAGGTTTAGAGCTTATTAGACACAGTGGGAGCCATGCGATTAAGGGCACAAATACCAGGTTTAGACGTATAACAGAATACATACAGTAGGCTCCTGAGAAAGTTGCTAACAACATGGGAGCTAGAAGACAGAAACAAATGATTCAGAGTAGAGAGGCTCCAGGTAGAGTGTGGAGATTCAGAAGAGGCAAATTTAGATGACTGATGCTTTCAAGGTCATGAAAATATGGATAAGACAAATGGCAGTGTGACAGAGAAGAAAGAAAAAAGTCTAAGAGACTTATTAACTGGCAAGTGAACAGAACTCAATGCCAGCCATATGACAAAGCTCCCAAAGCATGACATATTGAATACAAGGTTAATAAAAGTGATGATTTTAGTGATGTATTCAACTATAAAAATTACTTGGAGCATGAAAACGGAGTTCGAATATATGAAGCAGCTAAGGTTAAAGCAGCTTCCCAACATGTTGAGGCTGGTCCTTGTTTAGAATGATGCTTGTTAGTCAGCCTTATCTACCTGAGCTCATCTTCTTATGAACTATTTCATTTACTGGTGTGGAAATAAAGAAAAAAAGCCCCAATAAAGGCAAACAAAGGCTATTTATTCGGAGCTTACTATAAGAAGGGAATCAACCACCATCACTTGACTTACAGTGGATAAAATATTCTGGTTGGAGGTTGTTGGCATTCAGAGCTGGAGGAAGAGTAACTAAAATGAGATCACTTATGTGATTGGTGTGGAAAGCATACTTGGCATTCTCTGATTGGCTTGATTTGGGGCATCAAGGAAGAAGTTGGCTAAGCCCTACCCATTCTCAACAAATTTTTGCAGAGGTTGTGGTTTGAAATCCTCAATTGGTTGCTGCAGAGTGTGACTTGAGTCAGAGTTCTTATCCTTGAAGCCTTCCAAGAGGACAAAGAAGGGGGTCTATCTGGCAGATGAGCTGACCCACATTATTTTACATTACACCCAATAAAAGCAGCATTCTCTTCTAGAGCACAACTCTCATCACACATAACTCAGCTGGAAAGTCTACAATGACTTTCTGTTATTGGCCTCATTGAATCCAATTCTTCTGCATGATGTAAGTCCTGTTGTCGCTAGGGGCCATCAAGTTGTTTCCACCTTATAGTGACCCTGTGTACAACACAGTGAACAATGCCTCGTTCTTTGCCATCCACACCATTGTCCTTATATTTCAGCCCACTGCTGCAGCCACTGTGTCCACCCATCTGGTCAGGGCTGTTTGCTGCCCCTCTACCACGCATGATGTCCTCTCCAGGGACTGATCTCTCCTGATACCATGTCCAAAGAGCACTAAACAAATATAACCTCTACTATTCATTAATTCATCCAGGAGTTATGGCATTCCTAAGATATGTTAGGCACTAGAATCCTGGTGGCATGGTGGGTACTCATTGTACTAACCACGAGGTCCATAATTCAGAACCACCATCAGCTCCATGGGAAAAAGATGAGTCTGTCTACTCTTTTAAAGAGTTACAGTCTGAGAAAACCATAGGGGTAGTTCTACCCTGTCCTATAAGGTCACTGTGAGTCGGGATTGACTCAATGGCAGTAAGTTTGGTTTGATGTTGAATATTAGATATAAAGTTCTGCTCCAGGGGAAAAAATCAATTAATATGCAATGTGACTAATATCAGTACAGGATATTGTGAGAACACGTAAAAGGGAATTAAAAGCAGATAGGATATCGTCTAGCCCTCTCTACCCAGTGGCAGAAGGGTACTCAAGCCCACCGTCTCCAAACCCTTATTACACAGCGCCTGAAGACAATCCAATCCAGGCCTTTTTGTCTTTCCACTCAATGGGAGAGAGTGACCAAGACCCAGCAGCTTTTGACCCTCTGCCAGTGGCATACCATATATACTTGTACATAAGCCGAGTTTTTCAGCACATTTTTTATGCAGTTTTTGTGGTAAAATTAGGTGTCTTGGCTGATATTTGGGTCAGCTTATACTCGAGCATATACGGTATGTCGAAGTCCAGTATTTCCTGACACTATTTCTCCCCAAGAGAAGGAAACCTTGGCAGGGGCTTTCCTTCTGTGAAAGGACAGAAAAGATTGAGCAGAAAGCCCGTAAGTCTAGCATCCTTCATTGAATCTTACCAAGTGAGAACAGGAGGCCCAGGGAAGCTTGTTCTATTCCCCTGGGTACCACCAGCAGGGACTAAATGAGTGCCACAAGAGATACAGAACAAACAGATCAGAATACCACTAAAAGAACACTGAAAGCTACATTTTTATTGGAACTACATTTAGAAGCAAACCACACACTAAAATTTAGTGACTAAACCTAAACAAGGTGACTCTTGCTAAAATAGCAAATTTAATTAGGGTCATAGTCTCTTAACATGACATTCAACTAATTCAGATACAATTACTTATTACATAAAATAAAAAGAAACAAAATTACAACTTGAATAGGAAAGGTATCAATACTGAAATTAATCAGATGTTGGAATTTTCTAAGATGGATTTCAAAGCAACATCATAAAATTGTTTCAGAAAGTAATTATGAATTCCCTTGAAACAAATAAAAAGTAGAAAATATCTGCAAAAAATTTAAAATGGCAAACAAGAATCAAATTGAAACTACAGAACTAAATTACAAAAGTAAAAAAATAAATAAGTAAGAAAGAGCAGATATAACAAAGAATAGAATTTGTGAACTTGACCACTAGAATTAATTTAATCTATATAAAAGAAAGAAAATGACATGTTCATTAAAAAAAGGAACAAAATCTCAGGGAGCTCCATGGTAATAAAAAAAAATCTAACATCTGTGTTAGTTACAAAATTTTGAGTCAACTGGAAGATATAAAAGGGTAGGACTGGTGTCCAGCCTGTCATTCAGGCCATGCCTAATGGTGCCTCCTTGTGGGCATGATCTTCTTATAAAGAGGGTCCTGGGAACACCACCACCCCCAACCTCTATGCTTCACCTTCCTGCTGGCGAGCCACTCAGAGAACTGCCAGACCCCTGGAGATGCATCCAACCCCATTGGAGCCACAAGACTTTGCACCCACCAGTCTGTGACCCTCCTGCATTCTGCAATATTGTATGTAGCTGTGTGAGTCTGAAGAGGTATCATGGAATAGTCTCCCTTTTATGAACTAGTATCAGACTTATAGACTTGAACTGGGCTAGGCTGGGATGTTTGCTTGATATATAATTACTTCTTAATATAAAGCTCTCTCTTAGACATATATGAGTGTCTCTGGATTTGTTTCTCTAGTCAACCCAGCCTAACACACATTTGTACTGCTAAAGTCCCAAAAAGGAGACTAGAAAGAATGTAGGACTGAAAAAATATTCAAAGAAATAAAAGCTATATTCTTTGCAATTTGGAGGGAAAGGGCAAACAAATAAATCTCTGCAAAACCATATAATAATCAAACTGTTGAAAAGTTAACTTCTTGTTTATGTTAAATTAATTCCAACTCATATGTTTACAGAATAGAGCTGCTGCATCCAGTTTTCTTATCTGTGATCTTTTGGAAGCAGGGCACCAGACCTTTCTTCTAGGACACTAATCTGTGGGTTCAAACCAGCAAATTTTAACTTTCAACTTTGTACCACCCTGAGATAGGTCTGAAAACTACAGGCAAAAAGAAAAAAATCTTAAAGACAACCAGGAAAGAACAAATGTATCGCCTGTGGAGAATCACCAATTATAATGGAAGCAGAGCCCTTGATCAGTTCACAGTTCTGATTTGATGGGAAGGAACTTTCATCAGAAGTGTGGCCTATTCCTATCTAAGTTGAAGCTATGTGGAAACTAGCTACCTTCTGACTGGATCTGAATTCTGCATCTGTCGCATTAACCTCTGGTTCTTGGGACTTGAGTCAACAGCCCACTATCTTGCCTGCCAGCCCTTAGAGCTATCAGGGGCCTGCCATACTGCCTGTCAACTCTGGATTCATTCAACTCTGCAGCCACAAGTCCAACCTGCTGATCTTGGATTCATCCACCTTGCCTCTGCCAGCATGTGGCCTTCCCCCTTCCTAATTCACCCCTCTGCTTCCTAGTTTCTCAGCCCCTGTTGCTAAATGAGTCACACACAAAAAATCCTCCAGCTTAACATCTGACCTATGGACTTGAACCAGACTGGAATGACTCACTTCTACAACTGTGTGAGCCATATCCTTGATATAAACGTCTTTTTTTTTAATTGGCTGATCATGATTTTTTAATTGAAAATCATTTTGTTGGGGGCTCTTACAACTCTTATAACAATCCATACATCAATTGTATCAAGGA
>NW_022103911.1:6301354-6302833 GCF_000313985.2 Echinops telfairi
GTTCCTTGTAATCGGTTCCCTCTTTCTAACCCACCCTCCCTCCACCCTCCCAGTATCACCACTCACACCACTGGTCCTGTAGGGATCATCCTCCCTGGATTCCCTGTGTTTCCAGTTCCTATCTGTACCAGTGTTCATCCTCTGGTCTAGCCAGACTTGCAAGGTAGAATTCATATCATGATAGTGGGAGTGGGGAAGAAACATTTAGGAACTAGAAAAAAGTTGTATTTTTCATCGTTGCTACATCGCCCCTGACTGGTTCGTATCCTTTTCATAAATTTCTTAAATCACATTTGATGGTTGATGCAGAAATTATGAGACCATCTAATGTGGTACTCAGTGTACATAGAAGAAATATTTAAGACAATATTCCTAACGTGAGGTGATAAAGTGACCCCAGGAAATAAGGCTTCATTACTTCACTTGAAGTGGTAGTACAGTGATACCAGTAGGCTGGGATTAGTCATACATGTATGCATATATGTTCCTAGTTAGAATAAGCAGTCACAAAGCTATATACTTCAAAATATCCAGACACTATGCATAAATGAAAACAGAACTCAAATAACCCACAGCAAAGTACCCAGGAGCAGCAAGGTCACAGTCGACCCTCTTAACTGTAGAAATATGAAGAAGTTATCCAATATCTGCCAACCCCCACCCAGAACAATAAAACCTACCATCAAGTTATAGTTGTATGAAACAGTAAACAGATGCTATTTAAGCAAATAATATTTGAGAGGGATTTGATACATACATTAGTTAACTGATGCCTCAAAAACTATAACCAATAAAAACTGCATTCAGCAATGTTTATCATTGTGGAAAAAATACACCTCTCCATTCTTAGTTTCTGTTTTGATTATTCAATTGCCTAAGCCTGAAACCTAGTGTCTACCCGCTCTTTCACTTACTATGTTGTAAGCAAAAGAGGGCTTTTGAAAGATTTTAAGCAGGAAAGGAAGGTAATCAGATTCATCTTTTAGAAAGAGATAAACCAGCAGTTCTCAAAATGCAATCTAAGAAATCCTGGAATTCCCCAGGATCTTTTTTGAAGGTTTTCAAAGTCAAAATTATTTCCATAAAAATATTATTCACTCTTCTCTTATGTGTATATAGTAGAGGATAATGGGGGCTATCTGGTGTGTGAAAGCACAATGGATTGAATATAGAAGTAAATAGGAAAAAAAAAAAAAAGAAGTAAATAGGAGACCTCCTCTGGGGGGCCAGCCGCAATCCCAACTACTACGTGGACACCTGCCCCCCGACCCCACCCCAAAAAATTCATTTCAAAGGACAGCATCGAATCTGCAGCTCCGGGAGAGGGACATATCTGATCAGAACACACATGAGCAGATGAAGGGGGAGGAGGAGAGAGTGGAGCACATCCTGGCCCACAAGGCCTTCAGGACGATGTTCCCAATTAAAGCAGTCAGTCCATAGAGAGGACCACATGGCCAGCCCCACTATGAGACATGA
>NW_022103911.1:6304803-6317175 GCF_000313985.2 Echinops telfairi
AGCCCTTAATAAAATGATTTTTAAAAAATAGGAGACCTCCCCACCCCCAACTATCTTCTTTTATAGTAAACATTACAGAAATTTGCACAAAAATATAGACAATGCCATGCTTACTACAAAAGTTTATTTTATTTTGTAAAATGCAGATATTGTCACAAAAAGTGCTCTTTTTGTTAACATGTAATGATTTTATTATTTTATATGAATAAATAATTATTTTAAATTGTTCAATGTTAATTTCTATGATGGTAAATATTTGTATAAACCACATAAGCAAAAACTTTCTGGAGTCTTCAGTAATTTTTAAGAGTGTACAAGGGCCTTGATACCAAAAAAGTCAAGAAGGAATACAGAAAAGAGTTTCAAAAATTAACAGATTGCAGAAAAGATACTTGAAAAGCCAACTGTAGACTTTCTAAGTGAAAGGTGGGCTAATTGAGCAATGTTGATGCGGATGGATCAAAGAGATCTAAAAAGAGAAAATCAATAGGCCTTAAGAACTAGAATAATGTGTAGAGAATAAGAGAACGAGATGACACAGTGGTGACAAGGCCTCCAGTTTGAAAGCATCAGCCATTCCTCAGGGGAAAGATGGGGTTTTCTACTCCCATAAAGAGTTACAGTCCTGGAACCCACAAGGGCAGTTCTACCCTGTCCTGGATGACAGTGAGTTTTGTTTTGTTTATTTGTTTTGGTTTGTTTGTTTGTTTGTTTGGGCTCCCATAATGACTTACAAAGCCTCAGACACCCTACACAGAGTAATTATGAGTCAAAATCAACTCCCTAGCAGTGAGTTTTAGTATCAAGGAAGGTGCTGGGAAGAGAACAAGCATGAAGAAAGAAGCTACTAGAAGTGCTGATAAGGATTACCAACTTGGGGCCTTTTTGTTTAATGTTCTTAAACCAAATCAACTGCTGTCAACTCATAGTGACCCCATAGGACAGAGTAGAACTGCCCAGAGGGTTTCCAACACTGTGAATCTTTACAAACACAGGCTGCCACTTCTGGCTGCCACAGAACAGCTGGTGGGTCCAAACCACTGACCTTCTGGTTAGCACCAAGCGCTTAAACACTGCACCGTCAGGGCTCTTGTTAATGTGAATTTTAAACAACAAATGTGGGAATTGCTACTTAATCACTTTTAGTTTCTACACTGTGTTTCTTCAGTGTGGTACTGTGCCAAGCCTGAACTGTATGGGGCCTAGGAATTTATTTGTATTATAAATGAGGCATTCATGCATGAACCAAGTTAATATGAGGCATTTTCCACTGAAAGACCTTATATTTCCATAGTATTTTTGTATACTTTTTTGTTAAGTATGTAGCGGGCTTTGGTTTCAGCGTAAGTTGTTTCTGCTGGGACACAGACACATCTAGGCATGTCTCATGAGACGGTGGCAGCCCACAGGTCAACTCAATCGGCTACAGGGAAAGCGACTACAAGAAGCAGTCTTTTCCACGAGAGGGACCTGGGATGTGCAAGAAACAGCTTGGTGGTTTACTGCTCCTAAACTCGTGTGTACTGCCTCATGAACTCCTCTTTGAGCTCTAAAGAGACAAGGCCTCCTGGCAAAAATGAGAATTTGGGAAACTCATCCAAACAGCTCTGTTTGCGTACCCAGGTGACAAACACATTTTGTATTGAAAAAGCTTGTTCCTGAGCCAGCGCTGTCTGCAGAACATACAGCTCTGCCTGGTCCCTCAAGCTTTCAGCTTTGAAAGCATTTGCTCTCAGGCGTTTTCTAGCCAGGACAAATCACTCAGAGCACCCTGAACAGAAGAGCTCGTCACACGTTCGTTGAAGATGCCTCCTAAAGATCCCCTGAAAAGATATTGGAAAGGGAGCTTTCTAGGTGTCTAGGCTCGCCTGAGTTAATAAAATTATGTATTAGTGTTAATATGACCTCATTTGTGCCCACTAGTTTCTAACATAAATGGTGCCAGAAGCCTAATACTCTCCTCACCGGAAGCCATGTGAACAAATGAATATTGATTGCTCTGATAAGTGAATTTCTTATTGTAATTAGTGGCTAAATCCTACTTTATTTGAGAAAGAATTTGAGGCATCTGGCTAGTTGATTTAATACTGAATTGCAACCTAAAGGTGTTCTATTGAAATAAGGATGTTGTCCTAAAATCTAATGAACATCATGATCAAAAGCCTCGCTATTAAGCATTTACTCACAGATCATGCTGTATGAATGGGCACAGTGGCTCTTCCTGCAGGGAGAGAATTCTCGGGTCCCATGCTATCAACCCAGGTGGCATACTGGTTAACGCACCTCATGCATAGCCACGCCCCATCTGTCACTGGAAGCTTGCATGTGGCTACGATGCTGAACAAGCTTCAGCAGAGACTCCATACTAAGAAAGACTAGGAAAAAAGGCCTGGTAATACATTTCCAACAATCAGCCAGTGAAAACCCCACAGTTCACAACTGTACGATCCCAACCTATCATGGCACAGGACTCGGCCAAAACTCATCACGAATTGTGGCCAACTCGAGGGCGGGCAACAACCAACTCTAATGCTGTTCGAAGGCTCATCACTCAGAAAGGTTCCTCAGCATGACCCATGTCTTTGGGATCCTGTAGTCTAGGTAGTTGGAGATTTGAGAGCTCTTTTCAGGAATGCAACGATGGGCTTAAAATGTGCTGTTGACAAAAAGTGGGAAGTGAAGTAATTTAAAAGCCAGACCTTATAGATGGCCTCTATAACCAATGCTACCTAGGACGCATGCTTTTGTTGTCTTTTACAAACCAAGCCCACTGCCATTCCATCAATTCTGAATCATAGGGACCCTATTGGACAGAGTACAACCTCCCCTGTGAGTTTCCCAGTGTGTAACTCTTTATGGGAATAGAAAGCCCTGTTTCTCTCCCTTTCTTTTACAAATAGACCTTATACAAACACATTTTTCACTTCATGTCATCTCTCTATTATAACCATTTTGATTTTTATTGCAGATACACCAAATGGCTCACAAATGTTTTCCTCAAAAGATGATATAACTATTTTTTTCTTTTTTTTTGGGGGGGGGGTGTCAATAGTGAATCTGTTCTAATCTTTTGAAGAATGGTTTACCCGCATAGATTTTATTGATACCTAGGTGAGAATGTTCTAGAGCTAAAGTCTTATAAGATTTAAATAAATAATGGGGAATGGATTAAAATTAGCCTGCAGGAATACAGAAATATGAAAGACCATGGCTCCCTCTCTGTTTTTCTTTCTGCACAAGTAGTTGGGTTGTCTGTCCCAAGAAACCATTCTTTTTTTCACTTCGAGGAAATCCAACATAAAACAAGGAAAAGCTAAGAAGCCATTCGTTTCCCTTTTTCTGCAGGATTCCTGTTGCCTCCTCGTGCAAGATTTATCTTGACTCTAATACCAGCAAAGGGATCTGAAATTTGATCTGCTGCCGCTAGTCAGTGAAATAAAGATTTTTAGACACCGATCAAATCACAAACTGCTTCACAAATGTTGCAATGAAAAAGTCAAAATCTGTTAGGATTTCCAATGAGTAAATGGTGCCTGTACATTGTTAGGTTTGCAGCTAAACACAGGTACCATGATAAATATGGAGACACAGAAATTCAGGCCAGGGTCCGACATTACACAGGTGTCCTTCATAAACGTCAGAAGCAAAATCAACGATTCCTTGGAGATTGGAGTTTTCAGGGCTAAAGCTCTAGACGCATTCATCACAGAAGCAGGCAGGATGCCATTACCCCAAAACAGAGCCAAGCCAAGCGTGCTTAGTTACATTAAGATCTTGCAGCCCATGTAGTAATCAGGGACCTTAAAGTGGAAACCCAAGTATTGGAGCAGAAAAGTCACTGCGGGAAGTAAAATCGCAGACATTCAGCTTCAACTTGTGGAAGCTCGTGGCAGAATTGCAGTCATTTTCTCTGGACTTGCGACAGCAAAAGGAAATCAAATTACTCCAGGAGGAAAATATGCTGCGGTTTTCTTTTCCGAGGAAAACACAATTTGCTCTCTCTTATTATGTTTGACTGAGGTCAGAATTGACATTGTTGCCAGTGAGTCTGCTATTAAAAGTTTTGAATAAGACTTTAAATAATGGCAAGCTGAAATACTGAGCAGACACAGAAAACCCCAAAGGTTTTCTTTCTGAAGCTAATATGAATCATTCATTTATTTCAGTAGCTTGAGACATTTATATACAAACACACTTAAAAGAATTAGTGACACTATACGTAACATGAGTCATTTTCAGCCTCGTCTTCTATCATTAGAAAGTCCAGTCTTTAATCTGGCTCAGTTTGAGCAAATGTTTCATGATTTGAGTCCTCAGTCTACAATTTAATGCTAAATCCACAAACTTGGCTTCTTTCTAAATGTTTTTTTGACCTAAATTTTTATCCTCTGAAGCACTTGGGAATTCTCCAGCACTCATTAAAAACATTTATCAAGGAAAGCTAATAGAATGCAGGAAGTTTATGCTAACCCATGCAGAAAATGTTCAGTGAATTCTAGCTCAGCGATTAGTGACCGTTTGTGCTAAGCTGCTATGACAAAGACATCCAAAATATGGAGGTTCAGAAAGAAGGAATTTTATTTCCCTTACATGAAATAATCCAGATAGTTCATTCTTGACAATTGCCTCCTGTCCCCAGGTTCCTTCTATCCTTTTACTCTCTGTCCGTTAAAGTATTTTCCTGGTTCTGTGGTCATCAAAGTTAAATCATTGGAATCACGTCTATTTTCCAGTCCACAAGAAGGGGGAGAGATAGGAAGGAGAAGGCAAGCAACTTCCAGGTAAAGAAGTCAACTGACAAACGCTTATTCACACAGCCTTAACTAGTTGCAAAGGAGCTGGAAAATTCCGTTCTAACTGGTAGAAACTCCCAAGACTGCAGCCTTCGGACACCTTTCAGGCCTAGAACCGAGCCCAGCGTTCAAAGAACAGTTGGATCCTAAAGTGACTAAATCAAGGTGTGATGGGATCCTTGGGAAAACTAGCCATACTTGATCAAAGGGGCAGCCTTTACCCAAAGGCAAAGTGCAGACGGTAGGAAGGGGAAGAGAAAAGGACAAATAGAAACAAGGGACCCAGGGAAGAAGTGGGAAAAGTGTGGTCACACAGTGTCTTCAAATGAAATGTGTATACATTGTTGAATGGAAAATGAATTCTCTCTGTAAACTCTTCACCAAGCTACTATATAAAGTTCAAAAAACAAAACAAGAAGCATGATCTGTAGTTGGAAAGCCATCCATGCGCCTCGGTAAAAAGCAGAGGTTTTATTACTAAAAGGAAAAGGAGAACGGCTAGCAGGGAACCGTATACTCTCGACCACGGTCCCTGAGGTGCAGTGAGGGAACAAAAGTGCATGGGATGACAACAGACATACCAAAGATGAGGTCCACACTCAAGAAACTAAGGGGGTTACTGTGTTATAGCTAAAAGGAGCCCTGGTGGTCCAGTGGTTTAAACATTGGGCTGCTGACCTAACGTCAGGGGTTCAAACCCACCAAGCACTCTGTGGGAGAAAGACAAGAGTCTGCTTCTGGAAATATCGATCGTCTCAGAACCACGAAGGAGCAGCTCTGTCCTGCCTTACTTTGGGTAGCTAGGAACTGGAGAAGTAGAGGGCAAGTGAGAAAGAGGAAGACCTTCAATGGGGGAGAAATAGCTTTGCTACACTTCCTTAAAAGATTGATGATGGACTCCAATTGTCGAAGGACAGTTCTTATGGTTAATACAGGGTAGATCAGATTTTGGAGACCACTGCTCTGGAAAGCTGTATTTAAATTCATTAATCCTGGTCATATATCAAAATCCCCTCAGGTGAAGAAGGAAAACATTGCCGTATTCACACAATACATCTTCCTTGCAAGAGCTGAAATACCTAAAGACTACATACTTGAATTCTAACAGTGAACTCATTAACATTATTTCATGAAACCACTTTAATTCTCTTAGTGAAGAAGAAAAAGGAATTTCTTCATGAAATACAAAATAAATGCACCTGATAGGGAACCTGCATAATGGAATCTCCTGAGGAATCTCCTGGACTAAAGGAAAGCAGTTAGTCTGTAAGACCCCCACAGGGCCACAAAGCAAACAGCACAATAATTGGACTATCAATTAAACATTGTTTATGGTGCCAGACTTTGACACACAAAGCTACAGGGCAGGGATTACGGTAATTCAGTGATTTGGAGCACTACTTTATCAGCTCAGTGCTGGAGGACAGGGCTGAGACAGTGGAGACTGAAGAGTATTATCTTTGCCGGGCAGACCAATGTAGCACCCCTGAGACGAGGTCACTGGACTGATTATCAGCACGGCCATCACTGGCACTTATTCCTTTTATCCATTAAGAAAAGCCAAGCATTTAAGACACTCTCTGTACCCACACAAGGAATTACTGCCTAATTGTCTCCTCTGTGGGGTTAATTTTTATATCATCTGTTCAGTTCAGATTGTTATACCAATGGATGATATCCCTGAAAGAGTGGTTTATTAAAACTATGCTGGACAGCACTCTGGAATCCTCAAGCCCTAGGTTCCAGTTCCAGCGCTGGTACTCCCCAGCTCTGTGGTTTTAAGCAATTGATCTAGCACGAACCTCGGCTACTTTGTTTGTGAAAGGAAAATGATAAGGTCCACCTCCCAAAGTTTCTGTGACCATAAAATGGGAAGTATGTAGCATGGTGCCTGGCATAGAAAAGAGATTCCCAAAAGGTCGTGTTCTTGCATTTGTAACACCCTTCCCCATCACAGTGATGAAGAGCAGAGATGATGGCGTCATCCATACCTGTCACTTCTCTTATTAGTTATGTGACTTTGAGCTAGGTATTCAGTCCACCTAAGCCTGTGTTCCCATATACAAACCAAAATCTCCTTTGAACTGATTTCACTGGGTCAAAGCCGAAATGTATTTCATATTTAAATGTTTTACATATTTAAATGTATTGCCTATTTAAAGCGAACACCAGAGCTCAACCCCACTGGCCTTGAGCTGTTTCCAAACAACTGCACAGAAGGCTCTATAGGCATTCCAAGTCTGTAAATCTTTACGGGAGCAGACAGCATAGTAACTGGTACTTCATCAAACCTATGATTTCATCAATTGTTAGATCCACCCTAAGCTTCAAGATGTTTAAAAAGGTCTAATGTCTCAGAACTGATCATTTAAAAAATGGTAGTAAACACTTAATCAATATTACTTATCACCCATAACATTGTTAAAGAGACTTGTGTGGAAGATTGAGTGTGGAAGACAGAGATTGGAAAGGTCAACAATCTTGGTCTCAGACAGTTGATATTATGACTGCAAGATCATATGATTAATGTCATACTAAAAGTATGCCCACAATGTGGAGATAGATCCTAGAGAAGAAATTGTGATACACTCTGGCCTGGGGTTATAGGGCAGGGGATAAAAGAAGTAAAGATGGGAAGGAAAAGCTGAACAAAGAATGGATTCATAAACAGGGTTTTGATGAACAGACAAATTGCATAACCACTAGGAAAGGAAGCTCCAGACAGAGGCAAAAACCAACTGCACAGTCACCAGTATCAGGACACCACAGACAGCTCGGCCTTCCTGGAATGTAAATTGCTTTCATCCCGGACGAGACAGCTCACAGGACTCCACATGGCCAGCAAAGATAAGCCCTCCTCATTCCCTGAAGGGCAGACTTCTAAGTAAGAGCATTTAAATCTATGTGGTGGAGAATCATAAAATATATGTACCTAATTGCCAATCCCTGCAGGATAAATATGAAAAAGATGAGTGAAATCTCTAGGGAAAGGGGAGAAAATTCCCTTAGCAACCTTATTGTCTATTTTTTAAAAAGCGCATTCATCAAAAAGCAGAAAATGATGAATTTGAGTGTCCTTCATGTTTTCAAGAAACCAATAACATATTAGGAAATAAGTCATTCTCTAAAAAAACTAGCTTAAGCATATTCATTTCCATTCTAAATTCTAAATGCACCCGACCTGCAATAGGAAAACCCCAACTCTTTAGGTTTTGTTCTAGTTCTTGTTCTGTTATTAATTTCTAACTATCAACAATTGGAGTTGACATATTTCCTGAGGTATTACATCCATGGCAAATGGGAAGATACACTATGGCTACCAAATTACTTTGAATGGGTAGATACTAGAGTTTTGACTAAAATTTTTTTAATTTTTAACTTCTCAAAATTGTGCACTTGAAAAAATATATAGCATCCTAGGAGTCCCATGGTGGTGTAAATGGTTAGTGCACTCAGCTGTTGACCAAAAGGTTTCAGGTTCAAGCCCAGACTGAGGTGCCTTGGGAAAGGACTGACAATCCCTTTCCAGAAATACAGGCTTTGAAAACCCTGTGAAGCCATTTGACACTCTGACACATGGGGTCACCATGAGTCAGAATCTGCTATGGCAACTAGTTTTTAACTGGTATTCTTATATATTGAGAAACTAACAACTTTCATTTCATTATTTAATGTATAATGTATCTAACCAACCTCCAAGAGTTTCTGCTGCACTCTTGACATATCAATCTTTAATACACAGTCAATTCTGGCTGTTTTGCATATATAATGAAACTTCTGAGGGCCAACCAGGAAATGTAAATGACTAATCTTACAAATATCAATAAAGGTTCTCAGCTTTTGAATACCTTAGTTATCACTATATAACCAAGAATATGCTGAGACTTCCCCCTGAGATGTCACCAAGGGCCACACCTAGGTACAGGAATCCCGAAATGAGCACAGCAGATGTTAAAACCCTGTCTTCAGGAAGGTATGCAGATTGAGTCAAACAATAAATTCTTAAAAGTTCAAACCATGAGAATAGGCTTTTTTAAAGCCACAGGCAGATCATATAGAAAAGAAATTCTGCGGAGACAACATTTTGAGAGACTACCAGTGGAGCACAGGCCACAGAATTCTGACACACCCAGTGTTAAAATTTCACAGCCTGTGGTTGTTATATAATCTATTGTCAGTTTGAAAGGATTATGAGTGAAGAGGTGGAGTCTAGCCTGTCAATCATTGTATAGCCAATGAGGCCTCTGTGTGGGCATGGCCTTCCCCTGAGGATGCTGGGAATTCCTGTATTTTCCTCTTTGGAGG
Organism: Echinops telfairi; assembly: GCF_000313985.2. Classification (NCBI taxonomy): domain Eukaryota; kingdom Metazoa; phylum Chordata; class Mammalia; order Afrosoricida; family Tenrecidae; genus Echinops; species Echinops telfairi. The sequence goes on from NW_022103911.1 coordinate 6,313,902, forward strand.
TGGGAGACACTCTCTCTGCTCACTCCCTGAGAGACGCTCTACTGACTCATGGAACTATGCTAGTGTCCTGAGCTGGAAAAGCCACATGGAGACCCCTGCCAGTGCTGAGATGCTTACAACATCACTGGATCCACAAGATTTCCCACCCACTGGCCTGTGATCTTCCTGCATTTGGCGTCGTTGCATGCGATTCATAAGTCTGAAGAGGACTTTATAGATTGATATCAGACATATGGGCTAATATCAGATTTATGGACTTGATCTGGACTGGGCTGGGATGCCTTTTCAATATTCAATTGCTCTTGTATATAAAGCTCTTCCTTATACACATATGAATGTCTCTGGATTTGTTTCTCTAGTGAACCCAGACTAACACAATCTGTGTGTCTACAAGCCTGTTCTCTAGACCCCTTTCTCTAACCTTGAAATATAAATACCAGAAGCACCAGCCCTGTTTTAAATTACTCTTAACTATGAAAGTAAAATCTTAGCTGGAATGATTTGGTCAGCCACTAAGAACAAGCATGAGACTTGAGGGAATGAGAAAGAAAAGGACATTCCTAACAAGGAGGATAATTTTGCCCAAGGCACGGCTAACTGTTCAAGCACTTTCTATTATCTTACTGCTACTATCAAAACTTGTTTGAGGCTTTCTCAAAATAGTCTTCCCCTATTTCAAAAGCAACAGCCCCCACTTGGTTTTCTAATCCCCAATCACCGGTTGAGGTTTTTATGTTTTACTTCTGTGTCTTTTTCTTCAGCAAAAAGATTTGTTCAAATTCCCAACACCCTTCTCTCTTATGGTTAGGTTCCTTAGCCATCAGTTAGGAGCGAATTTAATGACTTACAACCTTGTGGCTTTCTTTGCAGACTATTTTAAGACAGGGAAGAAGATTTTCATGTCATAGCATGGAGCTGTGACAGAAATAGAACAAGGGAAAGAATTTCTCACCTTGCATTACACCCTGAAGCTTCAGCTTCCTATGCTCAGGGCTATTGGTCTCCTTGGCACTTAAGGACAACTCTGAACTTCAGGCCTAAGCAGGCATTGAGAAAGAATGTAAACGCAGCTGGCATGAGGAATCAGTCAAGAATCAGTAACAACTAGCTTTTCCCCTCCCTGAGACAATTCTTTGCCTTCAGTTAGGAAGATATAGTTTGCTTTTATTTGCAAAGACCCCAGGCTCAACAGAACAAAATGCTGCCCTTCCTGTGGCATGCCCATGATTTTGTTTGGGGTCCAGGCATTTGTGATCCTAAGAATTTTCACTGGCTGATTCTGAGAAGTAGACAGCCCGGCCTTTCTTTCTAGTCTGTCTTAGTTGGGAAATACCACAGAAACCTGTTCAATGTTGTAACTACACACTGGCCAACAGTGGTGAGTACACAGGAGGGACACTGGTCAGTAATTGAAAGACGGTCTCTTTCCTAGAAGGCAAGAATTCTACCATTGAACCATCACTACCTTCTTTCTTTAGCTTAGAAAGTTAAACAAAGGAATCTCCTTTTAAAAAAAAAGAGACAGAGTGAGAGAAAGAGAGAAAAGGAAGAGTCTCTTTTAAATGTTTATTTGCTAAAAGGGCAGAGTGAGTGGCTGACTTTGGGGAGAGGGGAGATAAGAATGTAAAAATTAAAAATGTAAGCAGTGAATTGGGATTTAGCCTCCCTTAGACCCCCTCTGACCATTGACCAGGGTCGTGACTAACCTTGCTAGCAGACAGAATGCCGTGCATCAGAAAGTGCACTGGTGCCTATGTAGTTAGGTTAAAATTTATCACCTTATTGTTTGTTATCCCTCTTGACCCATTTTAACTTTGTTATAATTTTTATTACTCTCTGATTTTTCTTTTGATTGAAGGTTTTCTCTGTTTTATTTTGTAATTGTTGTTGGATTTGCTTGTTTTTAAATTTTTTTGTCCTTTCTTTTTGTCTATTCATCTCTATATGAAATCCATAGTTAAATAGATTATGATGGTACCTGGATTCATAGTTTCATAGGGTTATAGCAGGGGAGCTTGGGGAAGTGGGGGTGGAATGAGAAGCTAATAATAATGAGCACAAGAAAGAAACTCAACTCTTTTTGTTTGCATCATATTTTACATGTTATTTCTTATTCCAAGTCACACCACATGAGCAAAAGACGGTCTCAATGATTTTACTCCCCCTGCATCATGAAGGCACTTGAAGATTCTACTTTGAGAAGGCAGCTCTTCTCCAATTGTCTTTTGAGTTTTCCGATCTGAAGGGCTCACCTTCCAAAACTATGTCAAATATAATTCTGTTGTTACACATAGGCTTTTCACTGAGTAATTTTTAGAAGTAGATCTCCAAGCCTTTCTTCATCTGGAAGCTCTTTTGAAATGTGCCCACCAAGAGTGACGTTATTGGCATTTGGAAGACTAGTACAGAGGTTCCAGTGTCCTAGCAACCTGCAAGCAAATTAGCACCAAAGTACAACAAGCTCAAAGACAAGTGGTGGTATTGACAGTTACCCTACTGGAATTAAACAGAGAACATGTAAAAATATTAATTCATTAAAAAATATAATATTACATTCATTGCTGTTAAAAGGTTTTGGAAAATTATACTATTTTCAAATAATATATATATTTTTTAAAGATCATTTTATTGGGAACTCTTACTGCTCTTATAATAATCCATACATCATTGTATCGAGCACATTTGTACATACATTGCCATCATCATTTTCTAAACATTTACATTCTATTTGAGCCCTTGGTATCAGCTCCTCTTTTTTTACCCTCCCTCCCTCCTCCCACCCTCATGACCCCTTAATAAATTATAAATTATTATTATTTTCATATCTTACACCGCCCGCTGTCTTCCTTCCCCTCTCCCCACCTTCCCCCTACCCTCCTGTTATTGCTACTCCCATTTCTGTTCCTAAGGGGGTTATCTAACCTGGATTCTATGTACCCTTAGCTCTTATCTGTACTCATGTACATGCTCCGGCCTAGCCCACAGTGAAAGGCAGGATTGGGGTCATAATAATGGGGGTAGGGGGTGCTTTTTATTTTTAAATAGCTGTATTTTCAAAAAATATTATGAGAAGCTTGACTTTGTCTTATATTTCAAAATCTGTTGAATGTGTAGTTTAAGAGAAGGTATTGCTTCGATGCTCCACCTATTTGATGTCATATAGAAAACTACAATATGCTTATAACAGAATAAGAGCAAAAGGAAAAAATACCTTAATATCATTATAAAAATAGTTTACACTTCACTGAAACCCAAATGAAGGCTGAGCATGATA
>NW_022103911.1:6319140-6338922 GCF_000313985.2 Echinops telfairi
GCTGCCTTAGCCAGTTCCCTGCTTCAGCTGGCAAGGCTCACTTCCTGCAAGACATCCCTGAGGAGAAGCCACATGGGCCTACCCTGATGCAGCCCTGGGTGCTGGAGCAGCCGTGTGGAGACCCCCCTGCCAGCGCTAAGATGCTTACATGTTCACTGATTCAGCTTTCCTCCCGCAGATGGCATCATAGTGGGTGTTTTGTGCAATGGAGGAGGACCTTATGAATCGGTGTCGGACTTATGGGCTAATGTTGGACTTGTGGGCTTGGGCAGCACTGGCTTGGGATGTTTTCTTATTTAACTTTTACATAAAACTCTCTTATACATATGAGTTTCTGTGGATTTGTTTCTCTAAAGTACCCAGACTAACACACAGACTTCCCCAAAATAATTTGAAAACTCCTCAGGAGACCCCAAATTTTGCTTGAAAGCTTCTGGACTACCACATAAATGGCCTGTAGCCCAGCTTCCATGCAGAAGGCCAAGTTTAAGCCCAGTCAATGGACCTCCTGAGTAGCCTTGATCAGTCAAACTTACCTGTTGCTTTGATACTAAAGAGATTACAGCAGAGCTTCTAGACTGAAGCAGATTATTTAGAAAAGCCTGAAGATCTACTTTGGGAAATCAGCTAAAGGAAACCCTGTATCTTACAACAGACCAAACTGGGCATGGTACAGGACTTCTGGGCATGGTACAGGACTTGGCAGCATTTGATGCTCTCTTGCACAGAGTCACCATGAATTGGGGCAAATCAGTAGCCAGTTAATAACAACCAAAAGCAAAAGCATGTGCCAAGCACCTTGTTAGGAATTTTCATAAATATGAATTCACTGCACCTCAAGGTCAGTTGGAGTCCCTGAGAGGTGCAAAGAGCTAATGTACTTGGCAGTGAACAGAAAACTTAAAAGTTCCACTCCACTCAGAGGTGTCTCAGAAGAAAGGTCTGACAATGACTGCCAAAAATAGGTCATTGAAAACCCTATGGGTATGGAAACACTGGGAATCCAGAACAGGTAAACCTCTCAGGACCAATACTGAGAATAGCAATGCCAGGAGGGTAAGGAGAAGGTGGGAGGAGAAAGGGGGAACTGATCATAATGATCTACATATAACCCCCTCCCTGGGGGACAGGCAACAAAAAAGGGGGTGAAGGGAGACATCAGTCAGTGTAAGACATGAAAAAATAATAATAATTTATAAATTATCAAGGGTTCGTGAGGGAGAGAGGGTCGGGGAGGGAGGGGAAAAAATGAGAAGCTGATACCAAGGGCTCAAGTAGAAATAAAATGTTTTGAAAATGATGATGGCAACAAATGTACAAATGTTCTTGACACAATGGATGCATGTGTGTATTTTGATAAGAGCTGTATGACACCCCCCCAAAAAAATGATTTTTTAAAGAAAGAAAGAAAATCCTACGGGTAAATAAAATTTAAGGAGAAGTAAACTCCACGGAGCACAATTCCACTCTGGCATACATAGGACTGTCTTGAGTTGGAGTCAATCGGTTTCATTGACAGCAATTGGTTTAAAAAAAACAAAACAAATAGGTATAATATTCACCAGAAACCCAATAAAATATTATCTATTAAAGAGTTGGCATGCTAGTCCTTATTTCCTTCATTTCTACAGGGAATAGACAGACAAGCATGAATTGTGTAATCGACACAAAGTCATTACAGCTCCTGAGTGGTAGAGCAAGTGTTCCGGGACTATATTAGCTTCCTATTGCTACATAACACATCCCCACAAGTTTGACAACTTAAAACAACACATTGCTTACTTCACGTTTTTTCAAGTCAGAAATCAGGGTACTGTTCACCTGTCTCCTCTGCTCCACGGTGTCCCAAGGGTGAGCTCTGGGATAATCTCGTCGATCTCATACCAATGTTGGTCGAATTTAGTTTGTGCAATTATAGAACTCAGGTCCCCATATGCGGGCTTGCTGGTGGTTCAGGGTGTATATAGAATTGGAAAGGCGCTCTGGTTGAGCAGTGGGTTAAGTCTTGGACTACTCATCAAAAGTTTGGTAGTTCAAATTCACCAGTCACTCTGCAGGAGAAAGAGAAAGCAGTCGGCTTCCATACAGAACTACAGCCTCAGACATCCTCTAGACACGTTTCACTCCATCCTCTGGGGTTCCAACGAGCTGCAGTGCATTGGACAGCAGTGGCTGGGCCCAGCTCCTAAAAGACGCTCTCAGGGCCCCTCCATCTTCAAGTTGGCGATGCAGAATCCCCTTTGTGTTGATTCCCTTTCACACTCCAAGCCCCTTCCTTCAGGAAGCACCTTCCCTCTTCAGGCCATGCCTGTTAAAGTCAGGTCCACCAAAGATGATCTCAAGTGTGAAATCCATTCTACTCACCTTACCAGAGATCACACAACGTGGACCAGGATACAGGACTCTTAGGTGGGCCGTTTTCAAAATCTGCCTGTCAGAATCAAAAATTGAATTATTGGATATGTTATCCTTCATCATTAAGATTTTTAAATTATACATCATTTGGCATATAATGATTATAAGCAAAGGGAAACAGTAAGCTAGTGGTAATTCTACTCTCACGTACATGGAGTTGCCGTGTGTCAGAACTGACTCAACTGTTATTTCAGTAATGAGATAAATTAAATATGTGACACAATTATATTCTGAACACGTGTAGCAGGCCATGGCGATAGTACTTCTTCAAGATAATCTGAAGTAATATGATAAATTATGTTAGAGTAATGAGAGGGAATGATTATTAATTGTTTGCTACATTACTTCAAAAATGACTGATAATAATTCCCTGATGATCTGCAGAACCCTAGCACAGTGATTCTCAAATGTTTGTGTGCATTTGGGTCCTTTGGGAAGCTTGGTTAAAATGCAGAATTTGGACCCATCCTGAGGGATTGTTGTTATGTGCTATCAAGTCAGTTCTGACTCATAGTGACCTTGTGCACAACAGAACGAAACAACACCTTCACCAGTGACATCCTCACAACTATCCTTATGTTTGAGGCCCTGGTTGTAGCGACTGTGTCAATCCATCTTGCCCATGGTCCTAGTCTTTTTCATTGCCGTCCCCCTATGTTGCCAAGCATGATGCCCTTCTCCAGGGACTGGTCCCTCCTATCACAAAGTATGTGATAGGACATCTCACCATCCTTGCCACTAATGAACATTATAGCTATACTTCTCCCGAGACATATTTGTTGGTTCTTTTGGCATTCCGTGGTACTTTCAATAGTCTTCACCAGCACCATCATTCAAATGTACTTTAATGTCCAACTTCCACATGAATATGAGAGGGCTGAAAATACTGTGGCTTGGGTGAAATGTACCTTAGTCCTGAAAGGAGCATCCTTGCTTTTCCACACTTTAAAGAGGTCTTGTACAGAAGATTTACCCAATGCAATGTGTCCTTTGATCTCTTGACTGCTGCTTCCATGAGCATTTATTATGGATCCAAACAAGCCAAAATCCTTGACAAGTTCAACTTTTTCTCCACTTCTCATGATGTTACCTATTGGTCCAGTTATGAGGATTTTGGTCTTCTTGAGCTGTAATCCATACTAAAGACTGCAATCTTTGATCTTCCTCAGCAAGTGCTTAAAGTCCTCTTCACTTTCAATAGGCAAGGTGTGTCCTCCACGTATTACAGGTTGTTAATAAACCTTCGTTCAATTCTGATGCCGCATTCTTCTTCATATAATCCAGCTTCTCTGATTATTTGCTCCCCATACAGATTGAATAAGTATAGTGAGAGGTATCCTGATCTACAAGTATACATGAGAGTTATCCAAGTACATAACCCTGATGTACACCTTTTCCGATTTTAAACCATGCCATATTCCCTTCTTCTATCAGCACAGCTGTCTCTTTATCTGTGTACAAGTTCCTTATGAAGTATTTTGGAATTCCCATTCTGCTCAAGGCTATCCATTGTTTGTTATGAGCCACAGAGCCAAATGCATTGACATGGTCGATAAGACACCAGTAAACATCTTTCTGATATTCTCTACTTTCAGCCAAGATCCATCTGAAATCAGTAATGATCTCCCTTGTTCCATGTCCTCTTCTGAATTCAGACAATGTCTGGCAGTGCTGTCTCAATATACTGCTGAAACCATTGTTGCATGATATTCAGCAACAATTTCCTTGCATGTAATAGCAATCATATTGCTCTATAATTTGAGAATTCTTTTGGGTCATCTTTCTTGGGAAGGTACAAATATTGATCACTTCCAGTCAGTTGGCCAAGTACCTGTCTTCCAAATTTTCTGGAATAGATAAATGAGTGTTTCTAGTGCTTCATCAACTTGTTGAACCATTTCAATTGGTATCCATCAACTCCTGGAGCCTTTTTTAAGGCTAATGTTTTCAGTGCACTTCAGTGGACTTCTTCCTTCAGTATCACTATTTCTTGCTTATATGTTACCTCTTGAAATGGTTGCGTGTCAACTAGTTCTTTTTGGTACAGTGACTGTTATTTTTTTTCCATCTTTTGATACTTCCTCCATCATTCAATAGTTTCCCCATAGAATCTTTCAATATTGTAACTCAAGGCTTGAAATTTCTTTTGAGTTCTTTCAGTTTAAGATATGCTGTTTGTTCTTCCTTTTTTATTTTCTAAGTCTAGGACGTTGGCATACCATGACAATATTTTATTTTGTCTTATCAATCTGTCCTTCAAAATTTTCTGTTAAGCTCTTTGACGTCATCATTTCTTCCATCTCCCTTAGCTACTCTATGATTAAGATCATTTCAGTCTCCTCTGACATCTATTTTGATCTTTTCTTTCTTTTTTGTCTTTTTAATAACCTCTAGCTTTCTTCAGATATAATGTTCTTGGTGTCATCCCTAGCTCATTAAGTCTTCTTACAATAGTTTCCAAGACATCAAATCTGTTCTTCACTTTCCCCTTGAGCCCCTGGTGTCAGCTCATTTCCCCACCCCTCCCCACTCCCCCTCCCCGTAAGCCCCCGATAATTTATAATTTATTATTATTTTATCATATCTTACCGATGAAGTCAACATATGTACTAAAGTGCTGGACACAGATGACCTATGTACAGATTGTGATGAGTTGTATGAGCCCCTAATAAAATGATTATTTTTTTTTTAAATCTGTTCTTCAGATGTTCTCAAAATTCAGGTAAGATATTGTGTTAGGCATGGTTCTCTATAGAAGCAAAACCAGGACACACACACATGACAATTTATATAGCAAAAAGGAATGTAACAGCAAATTAGTCCACACAGTAGTACAGAGAGCTCAGTCGAACTCACTTTCATGGGACAATTAATATAATGAAGGTCCTTCCAACTCATGTGGCCCAGGAAGCAGACAGTAGGAATATAAAATGGTGCAGTGTAGCAGAGGTCATTAGCGCAGCAGAGTAGTGAAACAGGTCACAGTGGAGCTTCATGGCGTAGCAATGTCAAGTGTCTGGCGGAAGGTGTGGCATCTGTTATGGTGACAAGATGAGCAGAGTCTGCCCAAAGGCAACAGACACAGCAAGGTGGGACGGTGCCCAGGCATGGAACAGCTCACACAGCAATGTGGTCCACTGTGGTCCACAGGTTGGCAGGCCTACAGGTAGCACAGCAACATGGTGAGTGAGGCAGGGCAGCTAGCTCAGGCAGTACACTGGTTGGACCACCAGGAAGAAAGATAGAGAGACTGGCCTCCAGCAAGCCACACCTCCAACAGAGACCATCAAGCTGTGGCCTGCTTGAAAGGCTAAACTCCACCCATATCTTCTTACAGGTGCCATGTTGGCCAAAAAAACACAGTATCACAGATATACTCAAAGTCACATTTTAGTTTTAGCGGACTTGTGTTCTTCAGCTTCAACTTGAACTTACAATATAAGCAATTCATGGTCTGTGCCACAGTTGCCCGACTGACCTCATTTTAGCTGCTAGTATTGAACAGCTCACTGTCTCTTCCCACAGATGTAGTCAATCTGATTTCTGTGACATCTATCTGGGAAGTCCATGTGTACAGTCGCCTTTTGTGTTGTTTAAAAAAGGATATTTTCTATGAACAAGTTGTTGGTCTTGCAAAATACTATCATATGACCTCCAGCTTTGTTTCTATCACCAAGACTATTATCCAACTACTGCTCCTTCCTTTCATTTCCAACTTTGTCATTCCAATTGTCGAAAATTATCAATGCATATTGATTCAGGTTTTATTGATTTCAGACTGAAGACATTGGTAGAGTCCTTCAATTTCTTCATCACTAACTTTGGTGTTTGGTGGCTAAATCTAAATAATAGCTGTAGTGGCTCGCTTTGTTTGTATGTGGATAGACATTATCTTATCACAGACAACATTGTCCTTAAGAAAGATCTTTAAATGTCTTTTTTGATGAAGAATGTTTGGTTTGAGGTTGAGAGAAGCCAGCCCCCCACCACTAGTCTCGGGTTCAGTAAGCACAATTGTATGGTTGAGATATATAAATATTATATTAAAGTCATCAAGAGCATGAGCAATAGAAGAGAGAGTCAAACAATTGAGTCAGACACAATTCATCGTAGCATTGCTCACCTCAGCCCCATTTGGTGGTCCACGTAGAGTGAGGGGGAAGGGAAGGAGGACAAGGGGAAAGGAAAACAGGGGAGGAGAGGGAGCCGAGGAGAGAGGTGGGGAGAGACCAGCAAGAGAGACCTCTATTGCTAACCCAGGCTTATATACCTTTGGGGGGCATGCAAGCCCACTAATTACAGGTAAAGACATACATCACAGGAAGAGGTTGCACAATAGGTTATACAGCAATGAGAGGGGGTGGTCTAGGGACATTTGTGCAATAGGAAGAGGAGGGATTGGGGGTATACATATGACAAGATGGGTGGATCCTAGATTTAGGATGGCAGCTTAACTTTGACCTGTTCTCTGGATCTCCATAGGAACCATTATCAGTAGGGTGTGAACTCCACCTACAGGAACCAAGCTAATGGTCTTGAACCTTAGGGAGAAGTAATCCATTGTCCCCAGCTGCAGGGAGTGGGACCCACTGCAGCCTGACAACTGATCGCCCTCAGGGAGGATGCCTGTAAGCATCTGACCTCCCCCCACAAGAATGCAAAGCCTTTGCTCTTGAATCTGCATTTCAGGCCTAGCAAACAGTATTCTTTTCTGATTTAAAATAGCCATTACCTGTCCATTTCAGCTCAACAATATCTAGAAGATCAATCTCGAAGCGTTCATTTCATTTTGACAACTTCCAGTTTTCTAAGATTCATACATCATATATTCTAAGTTCCAATTATTAATTGATGTTTGTAACTACTTCTTCTCATTTTGAGTCCTTCCCCATCAGGGCGTGAAGGTCCCGAAGACTTTACTCCCACAGGCTTTACTCAATCCACATCATTTGCTCAGCTCTGTCTGCTTTGAGAAGGCAGCTCTTCCTCAGTCATATTTTGAGTGTCTTCTGACCTGAGGGGTTCATCTTCTAGCACTCCCTCTGACAATGCTCTGTTTCTATTAACGATGCTTTCAGTATCTGACAACGTTTCAATACTATCCACAAGGTGTTTAGTGGCTAATTTCTCTGCAGTGGACAGCCTTTTTCTTCTCTGTAATCTATTCTTAATCTGGAAGCTCTTCTGAAACTTTTTCACTTCGGGTTACCCTACTGGTATTTGAAATACCAGTGACATAACTTCCAGCATCACAGCAACACACAGGCCATTGGAGTATGACAAACTGACAGACAAGTGGTGGATATAACATGTGTGTGCATGCATATAGGCTGTAAGTACTATATACTATAAGCACTTCACAGAAAACAAGCCCTTTGTTTTATATAGTAACTGGAAAAGCACTGTGAAACATATTATATATAATGCATATACCTACAAATATACACACACATATATAAGCAATTCACAAAAAACAAACAATTTTAACTGTGAACATTTGCCTAGAAGGTTGGGAAAGTGATCTTTGCAAACTGTCTCATTTACTATTAAGTAATAGAATAAATTGTAAGCTTGAAATTTCAGTAACATTTCCTAACTTCAACAGTGAATAACTGTCTGACACATGTGAGCTGAGAATCTGATTAAACTCACAAAAAGGTTTCCTTTTGGAAATCATATACTCTTTTTTTTAAATCCAGGTAGCTGGTATTTTATAACTTGCTTGAGAATTGCTTAAAAACCAACACTATACAGGCCCTTGACTTTAACACTATTTGCCTCTTACCTAAAACCATCTGGTGTAGATCAGTTTAATACATATAGCATCATCTCTGAAGAATTCTCTGTATTATATATAAATATTATAATACAGGTTGTAATAAGTTATGAAAAAAATGCAAACACATCTGGTGGTCATTTAACAAAAATCAATAAACCTTTTATGAATTGAATCATTATTCATATGTTAATCTGACTGGTGCAGTAAACATTTCCATTATTTCACTAAACATTGCCAGTTCATCCAAACATGCCTCACAGTCAATAATAGAACCAGCAGATACATAAAACGCTAATTAAGTTGTTCACAGCACTCTTCCTGAGAAAACTGGAGCGCTCGCATATTGGTGAATCTCTATTTGGACAATTGAAATGCAAGCCTGGACATTTGAGCAGTTTACAGTTCACCAGCTGAGTGGCCTAAAGAAAACGGAGGGTTCTGACTGTCATCTGGGCAGCCTGCAGAATGCAAATTACCCATGAAACATTATTTTGCCCTTATTTCCTAAATCATTACCTCAAATCTCAGCATCCTTTGGTCAATAGTGACCAAAGTAACCATTGGGGATTCCCATAAAAAGGATCCTTTGCACGTTTTCAATCTACCAAAACCACACTCAGGCATACTTATGATCTCAATAGATTTGTCCTTGCATAATTCCTATAGATTTCATCAGGACACACCTATTCCCTGGAGCACTGTCAGTTTTCCTCATGTACTCTATTGAGAGAATGCATTTTATTAATAAAGCAGGTGGCAACCATTACAAATGTCTCACGAAATGTCCAGTAGTGAGAGATTTCTCTGAACCAAGGGAACAGTAATTGGCAATAGCCACAACGTGCACTGTCCTAGCCAAGTAGCCCGTTGACAGAGTCCCCCCAGAATCCAGTGAGTTGATAGTGCTCCCCAAAAGACAAGGGTCACTAAGCCATCCTAACAACCCAGCAGGTGCCCAGCACTGTCCTAGGTATGTTAACATTTTACAGAGAACTAGCTGAGGTTCTGAGCTGGTTAAATAGATGGCACATGATTAAAAGAATGATGCACTGGCATTATAGTCTTGACCAAGAATATTGAAAATACTGGGAACTGCCAAAAGAGCAAACAAATGTGTTTGGGGAGAGGTGCACCCAGAATGCTCCTTAAATCGAGATATACTTGACATGTTTCCAGAGACAAGTCCCTGGAAAAGGAGATGGATTGACACAGTGGCTGCAACAAGGGCTCAAACATAACAAAGATTGTGAGGATTGGGCGGGACCAGCATTGTTTCCTTCTGTAATGCATAGGATCGTTATGAATCAGAACCAACTTGACAACAATAATCATTAGAAAGTCTGGCTGCTTCCAAAGCCTTTCTGCTTTACTACACTACACAACTTTAACCAGGGGCATAAAATGCAAATATATATGCACATATATATTTATATATGGCACTGTAGTCAATTCACATATCAGCTCAGCTGTACAGAAAAAAATGTGTTTGTTTGTTTTTCACATTCTGCCTTCTGTATTAAAAAAAAATTACCATGGGGTTGGTTCTGACTCATGGTAACCTTATGTGTTTCAGAATATAACTACCCTTTCAGTGACTCTGATCTATTTGGAAGATCCTAGTATGCATCAAAACATTATTATTATGTTTTATTGTCATCTAGATGTTTCTTTAAGTTTTTATGTATAGAAAGGTAAACTATACTAATACAAAAATTTAACTAACATGTTAGATGCGATGCACACCTAACTGTTTTAGTTTAAGTATAAATTCAACTTAAAGACAGACTAAGGAATGGAGCCTGGTTATTTTCCAGAAATTGCCTATATATAAAACTAACCTAATGGAACTATTGAGTAAACATTGGCTGGCTAATCACAAGGTTTGCGGTTCAAATTCCCCCACCACTCCCTCAGAAACCTGATATAGGGTCGCTATGAGTCAGAGTCAACTTGATGGCAGTGGTGGGTTTTGTATATGTATATTAATGTATCTTTTTAAAGTACTAGACAAACACAAACATACTATAACAGTGGTTTATCTGATATGGTCTGAGGAGAATCAGAGAGGGAGCTGAAAGTATATGTATATATTTTATTATTTGTATTCTTTATTATTTCATTAATATTTTATGTTCACATATTTCTTGTGCTTTTTGAGAAAAGGGAGATGCACAGAGAATTACCAAATATTCAAAGAAAAGCAAAAGCATATGATAAAATGCAGATAAACAGAACTAAAATCTTGAAAACCATCATTTTCCCAAGGAAGTACCCAATAGAAAGTTACCATTTTATTGCTGGTGTTGTTAGTGGCTGTGTGGTAAATTCCAGCTCATGGCAACACAGTTACCACACAAACAAGCAATATCACTCACTGTACGTGTATACCCAAGAGAAATTAAAATATATATATACACACAAAAACTTGTACGTTTGTAACATCATTCATAATAACCAATATTGAAAATTACCCAAATATCTCTCAACTAATGAGTGGAAAATCAATATGTGGTATATCCACACAATGTAATATTCTTAACTTCAAAAATCATTGAAGTAATATGATCCAAGCTACAACATAAATGAACCTTAAAACATCATGCCAGTAAAAGAAACCACACACAAAAGGCCACGTGTTGTATGATTCCGTTTATGTAAAGGGCCCAGAACAGGAAAATCATAGAAAGAAAACATAGATTTGATCATTTCCAAGGACTACTGTGAGGGGGAGAAATAGGGAGAAATTGCATGATGGTCCTTGAAAGTTCTTGCGAGAACATAGTTGAGAACTAGAGAGAGGTAGTAGTTGTACAATTTTGTGAATATACTAAGTGCCACGCCACTGTTCATTGTAATATGGTTATTTTATTGTTGTGTCAATTTCATCTCAACTTTTTCAAAATATAGCAATCGGTTTCGTTTCTGTCTTCTCAAGGAATCCTGACAGATGCATGGACCTTCATGCCATGGACAACAGCCTTAGAGATTACTTTAGCAGCCTGAACCACCTTGCCTCTCCCTGTATGCTTTTTGTTCATTTGTCTATTGATTGTTTGTTTCTTACCAACCATTTCATGGGGTGCTCTCACAGCTCTTATAAAAATCCATACATCCATTGTATAAAGCACATTTGTACAAAGGTTGCCATCATCCTTTTAAAAACATTTTCTTTCTATTTGTGCCCTTGGTATCAGCTCCTCTCCTTCCCTCTCTACCCCACCCTCCCACCCTCATGACCCCTTGATAAATTATTATTATTTTCATATCTTACACCATCTGCTGTCTCCCTTCACCTACATTTCTGTTGTTCATCGCTGGTGGGGGTGGGGATATGCGTTGATCATTGCGATCGGTTCCCCCTTTCTCTCCCCACCTTCCCCCAAACCTCATGGTATCACTATTTCCATTACTGCTCCTGAAGGGTTCAATCTGTCCTGGATTCCCTGTATAGAGAGTTCTTGTCTGTACCAGTGTACATGCTCTAGTCTAGGCAGATTTGTAAGGTAGAACTGGGGTCATGATAGTGGGGAGGAGGAAGCATTAAAGAAGAAGAATGTGTGTTTCCTCAGTGCACCCTGGCTGACTTGTCCCTTCCTTGTGACTCTTTTGTTCTAATCCATTCCTCCAATTTCCAGTGTCCAGGTTCATTCTCAAAAGCAAGCATTATCCTGCCTTGTGCTAAGACGACAACCACCATCCATGTACGGCTATTAAAATTTCAACTTAATAAAATAAGTGGGGTTTTTTTTTCATTTCCTCAGTTGCACTAGCCACATTTCAAGTAACGAATACCACTTGTGGCTTGTGATTACAATAGTGGACTGCACAAAACATTTCCATCATCGCAGAAAGTTCTATCGAACTGCATTAGTCTGTACTTCACCAAAGTTCCGAACTTTCTCCCAGTCAACCCCCACAGTATCCTGTGGCTGCTCATCAGCCTGCAGTCACAACTTCCTTTCCACAGTAAATGAGAACCATCGGGGAGAAAGTGATTAGGTCAAGGGTATGTATCCTTACAGCTATCTCAACTTAATTCCACCCATTTGTCAACTTGCTAGCTAGCTGTCATCCATTCGTCTCCCCAAGAGCACATCAGAATTATTGCATTTATAAGCATGGCTTGATTTTGATTACTTGTTAGTTTTGACCTATAAAACACTAAACTCCTCCAGGCTAGAATTTTGGAGGGGTTGTCCATTTTTTCCCCTCATATATCCTCCCCACATTCAGTGGTATATTCCTGGAGAGCTCAACAAATGCTTGCTGATTGAACATCTGATGAGGCTAGCTCTGGTTTCAGGGGATTGATTCCAAACTGAAAAAATAAAACCTTTGCCAGGACAGTGGTAACACACTGCCTACATAAACAGAAATGATTTGCAATCCTTTACTCCTCTGATTCCCTCTAGTTTTTCAGCCTTTTTGTGTGTGTTTTGTTTTGTTTTTTTCTTAATGAATGCACCACTTCAAAAACATTCCTAGTGGTGGTTGGCCCAAAGAACTTCACTTGGAGATGGTCGCCTCCCTTTATGAAAACCAGCCCGCCACTGAATCTTTTCAGTTCTTGAGTCACAGATCCGATCCAAGATCAACCAAGAGTCACACAAGCCAGAAATACAAACCAAATACAATGCCCTTCCTTCAGGACATTTTCCCCCCAGGGTGCCTCCTATCTTTGGTGTGTGCCTTTCAGTAGAGGCTCTTGATAGTCTGATCAGAGGTCCCAATTGTAAGGTGACAGATCGGTCGTAGTCTTAAAGTAGATTTTTTGCCAACTCAAATCAGATTTTAAAGTATTCATCTGTAGGTTATAACAACATTCTCAATATTTGTGAATATCATTTGAGGGAAATGTGTGTTTGTGCAGAAGTTTACTGACTGTTTTTGTAGCCATGAATCTTTACTGAGCTTGGAAGAAGGGAATTCTCCTTCTTTAGGGCATTGATGATACTGTCTGTCATCACACCCTAATCTGGGAGTATGGTAAGTAGCTCACACTTATTACATGAAAAATAATTTTAAAAAGAAACATTAAGAAGGTACAGTGAATACATTCATAAGTTAGTGACAGATTTTGAATATCAATTTTCACAGGGGCATGTGACCCCATTATTGTTGGCACTTGCACATTTCCATCACTTATCCCCACTCTGTCTACTGCTTCCCTCTGTCTCCAAGCTACAGTTGAGCAATGTTCAGTGTGGTCAGGCCATAATAGGAATCCACCTAAAAATCTTGAATGAAAGAATCATATGGAGTAACAGACTCATTAGTGCCCTCCCCACATCTCATTTGGCCTTAGCATCTCAGTGGCAACAGCCTGACTTCCAGCAGCAGGATGTGCATTTCTTTGCCTGATCACTTCCCCATCCAGAGGAATGGAAGGAAGTTACAAGGTTAGTATATAATGGATGAGGGTTGGTATATAGTTACCTAGTCCCCTGTCTGCGACAGTGGTTGCACAAATTCTTTGAGTTAAGTTCTAGTTTTTGCAGAGTGGTAACTCGCTTTGATTGGCACAAGTAGATGAACTCACTGGTTGATAAACCTTGTTGAGCTCAGATTTGCCTTCCCTGCTTCACAAACTTTCTTCCTTAATGGTCCTTCTTGGGAAGCATCTCCCAAATAAACTTCTTACATCTTTGTTACAAGGACTGCTTCTGGCTGAGTCTAAATTACCGTAAGAAAGACACGTGGTGATAATCATAGTTAACCTTTACTAAGCACATGCCACGTGAGAGACATGTACTCTAAAAGCCTCCTGTGAATGAAGCTACCTCAGTGTCACACAACTGGTTAAGGGAAAAGCTCTCGTTAGCCTCAGTATACAGACTAGGGTACATGAGTGCAGAGTTTGTGCATCTGCGAATGGCAACGCGCTCCCTCAAGTTGGCCTTTAAGCAATTATTTGATTGATTTTCTAAGTACAGAATGGAATCGTGTCAGACATACAGCAGTCGTGATGATTCATGCGTGAACTTTACGATTCTGGATAAAGTTCTTGTTGAGGAAATAAAACTGCCACAGAACCAAAGGGAGACATGACACAGGAAGATCCGCAGGCTGGACGGTTACTGAGTACGAGGTAACGGAGGGGAAAGATCCAGAAGATAATGCAAAAGTATAGAACGCATGTCTCACTGTACATATGTTCTCTAAAGAAAATTTTATCTCAACTCTAGAAGATTAAAGACGACAGCAAATTTGTTGCTACTTCTCTGTGAAGACGTAGCACATTGGTGCCCTCCCTCTTGAGTCTGGACTGGACATGGTGCATTGCTCGACCTAAAGCACAGGTGGGGAGCAACAGCCAAGGCCTGTACAAGGCCTACACGATCATTTAGTCTGCCCAGACCAAGGCAACTGCAGACAGAACTCACAATTTAATAGATCTAGGAGTTTTTCATAGCAACATAACTTCATGTTAAGTGACTCGTAATAATAACAAATTTTGAGGTACATGCAAGAAATGTTCCTTGCAAGACAGACATGTTTCTCTCATCAGCTGCCCGTGGCCCATCTGCTTGTGTTTCCGTGATTTGGGGCAGAGTCAGTGCCGTGCAGACTTGGAGCGTGCACATTGTGGCAGTGTGATCCACTGATGCTGAGATTCATTCAATGAGATGATTCCTCACGACCTGAAGGACCAAGCCTCTGATGATTGACCACGATGTTGTGAATGTTTTTTTGTTTTTTTTTGAAGTTGTGTTATATATTTATTTTTTTTTTTTTAGTTGAAGTTTTATTTTTTTTTTTAACATTTTGTGAATGCTTTTGTTGGCACAGATAACCCCAATCCAACCTGTCCTAGAAAAAAACTGAATTTCAGAAGAAGACTAAGGAAATTAGAGTACACAGAAAAGACCTCAGGAGTCAAGGATACAAGCATTGGATATGTTCCCAATCTAAGAGGCAGGATTAGAGCAGCTGTTGAAGGAAAATAATTGCATTGTTGGCAACACACACACTGGATCATTATTAAAAACTTAAGTGGTGGGACATCCTACGAATGGTGATTACAAAGACAAGACTAGGGAAGTCAATACGGAGTGTCAATCTTGCTAAAAGAAATGGACAAATGGTTATTTTGTTGTTGTTGTTGTTGTCAAAGGCAAACCTGTGTGCTTAGTTGGTGATGAAGCATTACTAGTAATGAAAAAAGCCAATATGGAGCAACCTTACAGCCCAAAACATACTAAACTCGGTGAATTGGGAGGGCCAATGCATCTAGATAAAACTCACGCTCCTCAGTGGCATTTGGAAGCACAAGTCACTTTCACTGGGCCTCATGACAAAGGTCATGCTCTTCAGGTGAGTGATGGAGTGAATGCGCTGAAAGCGGGGCCTGGCGCACAGGGCAGGCTTGTGCAGGAGCTCCTGGTGGCTATGCAGAGTTGTTAGCACCAGACAAAATACAATTGTTTCACAGAGTTAGTTTGTCTCAGAGAACTCACTCACCTTGGGTTGCTGATTTAATATAAGATTCTGAGAAAACACGGACGAATTCTGCAGGCAATTTCCAGTTTCTCTTTGTCTCGTGAGGAAGCAATGACCCTACCAAATGCCGCCCGCAAAGTTTGACACACGAAAGGAACTGCTGTCACCGGATGCCATGTGTGACACTGCAAGAGGTGAGAACTTATTTGAGAGACTTGTCTTATCAATGAAAACACTTGAGCTAACATTTGAAAAGTTTAGTGGCCTTCTTACAGGTGGAGTTCTAGTGATGGCTGGCTCAAAAAAAATGGCAAATTGCATTTGTCAAGAAAGAACTGAGTCCTCTCAGTCTTGATCCAAATGATGTGATTATATACACTGAATCGTACGCCAAGGAAGTCTCTGTGCACAGTCGTTGCTGCTCAATCAAGGGATGTCAAAAGCAGTGTCGCGCATACATTTTGTCCAAAGCAGAGAGTTTAACAGCCACCAGTTTATAAAGAGTAACTGAGCGATCTTAACTCTCAGTACAGTAATCTTGTTTATCACTGTAGAGTGTAGTGCCTGAGTGAGGTTTTACGAACGGCAGAGTGAAGTCCAGCAGTTCATGGAGATAAAGGGAAAACCTGTCTGGGAACTCAATGATAACACGTGCTGTGTGGTTTAGCATTCCTGGTGGACATTACCAAGTGCTTCTCAGAGTTCAGTGTCAGACTGCAGAGTCCCAACCAGCTTCTCAGCTCTCTGTTTTCAAATATGAAATTATTTGCAGCTAAGCTGGCTGTGGAAAGTGCAACTTGAAAGGAAAAACACGGTGCATGTCCCCTCTCTGGAAGGACAAATGCCTTCTACTACACTTGAAGATGTTGGTGAATGTCCAAAACTGATTGAGGCATTTAGTGACAGATTCAAGGACGTGAAAATTAAACAAATGGAATTGAACATTTTTGCAACACCATGCAATATGGAACCTGCTAATAAACCTACAACAGAGAATCACTCAGCTGCAAAGTGATGATGAGCTGAAAGGTAGGTCCAGCAACCTCCCACTGTTTGAGTTCTATAAATGTTACATAAACAATCATGAATTTCTCACTTTGAGAAGACGTGCATTGAAACAGGCATCTGTGTTCAGAACAACTTACTGCCACAAGCAGTTCTTTTCAAAATTTACCATCGCAAAGAGTTGACTGAACTTCAGACTGATGTGGAAAAGCAGTTAGGAGTAGCAACATCATCAATACCAACTAACACTTTCCTCTAGTTCCTAAATGTTTCCTCCCCGCTCCCACTACCATGACTCGAATTCGACCTTGCAAGTCTGGCTAGACCAGAGAAGGTACACTGGTACAGATAGGAACTGAAAATACAGGGAATCCAGGACGGATGAGCCCTACAGGACCAGTGGTGTGAGTGGCAAAACAGGGAGGGTAAAGGGAGAATGGGTAGGAAAGAGGGAACCGATTACATGGAACTGTGTGTGACCTTCTCCCTGGAGGACAGACAACCGAAAAGTGGGTGATGGGAGACGTGGGACAGGGCAAGATATGACAAAATACCCATTTATAAACTATCAAGGGCTGATGAGGGAGGGGGGAGCGGGGAGGGAGGGGAAAAATGAGGACCTAATGTCGGGGGTTTAAGTGGAGAGAAAATTTTTTGAGAAACGATGTACAAATGCGCTTTACACAATTGATGCATGTATGGATTGGGATAACAGTTGTATGAGCCCCTAATAAAATGTTATAAAAAAAAAAAACCAACTAACATTGCACACCTAACCCAAGAGAAGCAGATCTAGCCATCACTTTAGGAGTGAGTTAATTAAGTGTTTGATCAACTATAGCAGGCTAATTTTTAAGCTGATAATTTTGGATGGCCTGCAAATGATGTTATAAATATCCAAATGGCCCTTGGCAAAATTAGGTTTCCCTACCCTGGCCTAAAGAAAGTGTGGGAACGTATAGTTTGATGTCCAAGTTTTATAGCTTCTGCCCATATCTGCACTACTTCATACCATGTCTGATGAGCCAGAGGACGCCACGCTGGAAAGCCACAGGTGAGTGATGGAGTGAATGCGCTAGTTGGAGAGCTAGTTGACAGTCCCTGCTGAGCCCAGCCTTCGCCAGCTATCCTTGCCAAGACTCCAGATATCTTAGACCCGCCAAGCCTATAGAGTACCTGTCTGTCCCAAATGCAGGCAATACATACTTGATATGTAAATAATAATAAAATGAACAAAAACTTGTCCTTTTATTATTAGTATGAGCCAAGCAATATCAATGATAAAGTTTTCTATTTGATATAGGCATGTACATGTGTAAATAGAACTATGTACTCATATCTATATGTTAAGAATTAAGGTTGCAGATGGGCATTAGGCCTTGACCCAAGCACTCCCTCAACACAAGAACACTTTGGTCTAACAATCCGGCATTCTGTGATGCTCACCTTCCCAACACCATCACTGAAGACCAAATGGGTGCATAAGTAAATGTGGTGAAGAAAACTGATGGTCTTAAATGTCTGTGGTCTTAAATGCTTGAAGATAAACAAGAAGCCATCTAGCTGAGATGCAACAAATTCCACATGGAAGAAGCACACCAGCCTGTGTGATCATGAGGTGTCAATGGGATCAAGTACTTTGCATCTAAGACCCAGAACAAAATCATACCCAAGGTGAATGGGGGTGGGGAATGGAGTGGAGCCAATTGGGCATCCCCTCACAGAAGGGTCACAAGGAAGAGATGAGCCAGTCAGGGTGGAGTATAGCACTGATGAAACACACAACTTTCCTCTAGTTCTGTGGTGCTTCCTTCCCCTCACTATCATGACATCAATTCTACCTTACAAATCGGATTAGACCAGAACATGCACACTGCTACAGATAAGAGCCCACAACACAGGGAATCCAGGATAGATAAACCCCCCAGGACCAACAATGAGAGTAGAGATACCAGGAAGATTGGGGGAGGGTGGGGAGAGAAAGTGGGAATCAATCACAATGACCAACCTATAACCCCCTCTCAGGGGGACGAACAATAGAATAAAAGAATCATACACCGTGTCCAAATGGGATTTGTTCAAGGGATGCAGTGATAGTCCAATGTTAGAACATCAGCTGATGTAATACACCACATTGATACAACCACAAAAAAGAACCATATAATAAGCTCTATAGATGCAGAAAAAGCATTTGATAAAATATAAGACCTTTCTCAATGAAAACTCAAAAAGAGATTGGAATAAAATGGGATTCCTCAATATGATTCAGGGTATACATAAAAAACCAGCAGGCAACTTATCCTTAATGGAGAAAGACTGATAGCTTTCCCCTTGAAACAGAGAGCAAGGGGAATCACTGCTTCTAATGATTCTACTGGAAGTTCTGGCCAGAGAATAAGACAAGAAAAAGAAGTAAAAGATAAGCACATTGGAGAAGACCAAAAGAGTTGTATAATCCCAAGCTACCATTAATGAATATATTAATCCAAGAGTCTATATAAGAATGCTCATCAAAAAGGAGGAAACACAAAACAGAAGCTCAAATTTTCATGGTGTCAGTTAGGTTTATTGTGCCAACTAAGCCTCCATAGGAACAAGTAGGTGGAGTTTAATCAGGTTGCAGCTTGATTAGAGGGTGACCAAGATAAATACTTTGTGCTGCCTGCATCCTGTCTCTCTTCCTCCCTGGTGATTGAACCAGTGTACTGCTGCTTGAGCTAGTTCTTTACCTCAACCATGTGCTGCACTACCTTTGGGCCAAGCCAACCCATGGATCATGTCACTGGAACTGGAGGCTCCTTTGAGACCTACTTTGCCAGACTGGAGGTTGATGGGTCCTGTCAGAGCGTATCACTTAAGTTAACGATCCCTTTGGGACCTGATTCCCTAAGATCCTGAGCTAGTGATTGTTGCTGCCCCACCCTGCTATCTGCTGCCTGCTGGGCCAACTTGCCTGAGAGAAGAATCCACTGTCTGCTTCCTTGACCTTAGACTGGCAGCCAGCTTGAGTTGAAGGGCCTACAGTATATTAACTGTTCCATGAAAGTGTGTTGAACTGAGCCCTCTCTACTGCTGTGTGGACTAATTAGCTATTGTATTCCTCCTCACTGTATAAAATGATATATCTATATTTATCTATCTAT
>NW_022103911.1:6339308-6341286 GCF_000313985.2 Echinops telfairi
AGAAATGCTTTGATTGGTGTATATTCGTCTGTGCATATTCTCAACAAAAATAAAGTTTTTTAAAAGATGAGAAAAATATAAAAAACGAAATGTTTTGAAGAGAATGAACTTATTTGACAATATATTTGAAGATCCTACTATGCGCCCGACACTATTCTAAGGGCTAGAACAAAGAGAACAAGTCAATGTCCTTGCTTCTTGGAGCTAGTATTCTCATAAATTGTCATAATTATTTTACTTTTAAATGTCTTTTTTTGCATATGTCATTGAATGTGCAATATGAGATAGGTTTTAGTCAGTGTAATTTACCTTCAAGGAATGAAACATGCTTTAGAAATAAAGCAAATTTTAAAAGTGGGCAGACAGGACTAAACCTCCATATTGTTGTTGTTGTGTTGTTAGCAGTTAAAAAGAAAATATATATAAATTATACTAAAAAGGTTTGCTTTGTAAAATATCATGAGGAAAGAGTGAAAAATAAGCTACAAGTTACAGGAAAAAATACATATATTTGCAAACCTCATATATAACAAAAGATTAGCATCTTCACTATATATACATATATGTGTGTGCATTAAACTCTCAAAATTTAACAGTGAAAAAAAATAAACGATCCATTTCGGAAATAAGAAAAAGACAGGATGCAGACATTTTATCAAAGCAGATATATAGACAGCTAATAAGTATGTGAAAAGATGCTGAACATTATTAGTCATTAGGAAAATGCAACTTAAAACAATGGGATTACTACAAACTATGAAAATGACAAAAAAAAACATTTTTGGCGGTACCAAATATTGATATGAACACAAAGAAACTGTATTACTCATCTGTCATTTATAGGAATGTAGAATGGTGCAGCCATTCTGGAGAACAGGTTTTTCGCTTCTTATAAAATTAGACATTCAGCTTCCCAGCAATTCAATTCATGGGCATGTAATCCAGAGATATGAATATTTATAAACCCGGAAAAAACTGTGTACACAAATATTTTTAGTAGGTCTGTTCATAATACCAAACCAGAAACCATCAAAACATTTAACAATTGTGAATGTTCCAATACACTGTGATACTTAAATATAGCTACACGCAAAATTAGAAACTGAATAAGATCAATAGTGATATTGTTCTTTAGTTTTGTAAAATGTTCCCTTTAGGGAAAACTAAGCAAAGTACTTGGTACCTCTCTGCTATTTCAAAACAAAAAATGTTTCTAAATGTTGCTTCTAGATTCTTTTAATCAAAATAATACAATCTAAGCCTCAACCCATGGAAGCTCACACGAAACAGGGTCAAAGATCTCATCTCATTACTTTTACTCCTTCAGTTGCTGCATTTATGGATTACAATAAAAAAAATACTAGCAGTTGCCTTGGTTAGCCTGTTTGCTGCCAAGTAGAAGTATGAGGTGCAAAAGAACAAGAGAGAACATGTGTTCACTGGCTCACAAATGATTCACAGACAAGTTGAGAATTAAAATGCAGAATAGTCAGTCCACTTTCTGTAGATGGACTGCCAACGCAGAAACAATGAGGTGGAGTATCTTTTTACTGTGAGGAACGGTGCCACTAACTTGAATGAGCTAGGTAAGGAACCTGTGCTTCTCCTACCGCGGCTGCCAATGGGAAGACACAATGTGCCTCATAAGAGAATGTTCCAATTCCCTTAGAGCAATGGTAATAAAAACACCATTGATAGATAAGAAAATTTAAGGACAGAAGTGGAACGTGAACTGCCAACATCTCAGAGTTAATAAATGACAAAGCCAAGATTCAGAAACTTTTCTAATCTCAAGATCAGTACTGTCTCCAAGGCCAATTACATCTAGGGTGCTACAGTTTTAGGAAGTCTTTGGCTAACAACTATCTAAAACACCCTAAATGGCAGAAGAAGAGGGTATGACTAAATGGATCATTCTCACCTGTCATCATGTGGATTTTGAATTCTTGTTTGGAGAGATAAAGCTTGGAGGTCATAA
>NW_022103911.1:6342612-6344175 GCF_000313985.2 Echinops telfairi
CTGTTTATTTCTTATATTATATATTTATCTGTATATGATTTAACAGTTCATTTCTTGTTATATATCTAATTATCTTTATAAATAAATATATTAAATTATCAGCAATTTGGTTTTATCTCTCTAGAGAACCCTGTCTAACACATATGCTTATATGGTTAAAATTAACAGCTGCTTACCCATATACCTTTAACAAGGTGAAACACAAGACTGAAGTGAACATTCTTGTACATGTCTCCTGGTCCACAGGGGCTAAAGTTTTGTTTTGTCAAGTAAATAAGTAGAAATAGAATTACTGGATTATATGGTTTATACATTTTCAACCTTGCTAGATAATTTTAAATTATTTTCAAAGGTTTCAAACTAACTTATATCTTGATCATCAATGTATAAGAGTTTCAATTTTTCCATATCCTCAGAAACCCTTGGTATTATTTATGTGCCCTATTTCTGCAACTTTAATGGATGTAAAACTACCTCATGATGGTTCTAACATGCATGAGCATGATTACTGGTGAAGTTGCACATCTTTTCACTATTTTTGTCCATTCTGTTCCTCTTTTGTGCAATGCCTAGTCATGTCGTTTACCCAGTTTTCTGTAAAACTTCTTGTCTTTTTCTTACTGATTTTAGAAGGAATTTGTGAATTTTATGTACCATTTCTTTTTCTTTTGTTTATGTTGCAAATTTATGTACCACTTCTTTTTCAATTGTTTATGTTGCAAATTCCTTCTCTCAAGTTTAGTCCTGTGTTTCACTTTACTTAAGGTATTTTAATAAACAGTTTTTCATTTTTATATATAAGCATATAACTCCTTTGTGGATGAGTGGGATATCCCCCAACATCCTTCTCCTCTCCCCATTCCAGCCCTCGTATCTGGCCTCCTCACTGTCAACAAATTGTTGACAATTGGTGTATGAACCATGTTTCTTATCCTGAAGACAAAGCGGGTGCATAAGCAAATATTATGGTGAAGAAAGCTGATGGTGCCCGGCTATCAAAAGATATGGCATCTGGGGTCTTAAAGGCTTGAAGATAAACAAGTGGCCATCTAGCTCAGAAGCAACAAAGCCGACAGAGAAGACGCACACCAGCCTGTGTGATCACGAGGTGCCAAAGGGATCAGGCATCAGGCATCAAAGAACAAAAAATCATATCATTGTGTGCTCATCTCCCAGATACAAATGGATGCATAAGCAAATGTGGTGAAGAAAGCTGATGGTGCCCAACTATCAAACAATAGAGCATCTGGGGTCTTAAAGGCTTGAAGGCAAACAAGTGGCCATCTAGCTCAGAAGCAACAAAGCCAACATAGAAGAAGCACACCAGCCTGTGCAATCAAGAGGTGTCGAAGGGCTCAGGTATCAGGCATCATCAGAACAAAAAAATCATATCATTTTGAATGAGGGGGAGTGTGGGGGGTTGGGGGGGGACCCAAAGCCCATCTATAGGCAACTGGGCATCCCCTTATCAAAGGGTCACGTGGAGGCGACAAGCCAGTCAGGGTGCAGTATAGCAACGATGAAACATACAACTTTCCTCTAGTTCCTAAATGCTTCCTCCCC
>NW_022103911.1:6345086-6346049 GCF_000313985.2 Echinops telfairi
GCACTGAATTATACATGTAGAAGTTATTGAAAATAATAATGTTTTGTTGTGTATGTTTTTGTCACAATTTTTAAAAATACCAACATAAATCATAGTGTGAATGTACCAATCCTCTATCATTGGAGTTTGGGGTTGTTTCCGTGTTTTTGCTATTGTGGAAATAGAAGCAATAAGCATAGGTGTACATATGTCTGTTCTGTTGTAGTCTTGATTCCATTAGGGTAGTAGATTTATTTCACATTTTGTTTTCACTTTATTGCCATTTTCTGTTCCTTTTCCTCCCCTTGTCTCCTGTTTAGTCGAGGAGTCCTGGTGGTGCTGAGGTGCAAACTAGAATCAGTTTTTGAAAATGATCCTTAATAGCTTTTTCATGATCTGTGGAGCTGTTAGCCGCAAGGTCGGTGATTCAAAGCCCACCCTGACACTACGAAGAAGAAAAACGAGGTTATCTGTCCCAGTACAGATTTAGCGTTTCATAACCTCTAGATGGAATCACTGTGAGTTGGAATTGACTTGATGGCAGTGAATTTGGTTTGGAGTTCTGGGTTTTTTTGGATAAATTGATTTTTTTCATTAATTTATTCCTTTCCAAAATATACTCTACCTTCTTCTCTATATGTCTTTCCCAGAAATATAACATATTTATTTAATCTAACAAAATCTGAATTTAATTAATATATATCCTGTCAACCAAACAATGCATAGAATTCAGAGTGCTTTAAATATGATGATCACCACTGCGCCACCACTCACATGGTACTAAGGTGACCAGTAGAAAGAAATGCAGAGCAGGGGGAATCAGGAGTCTACATTGTGCCCTAGAAAGACACCCCATGATTTTTTTTTCTCTTTCTTTTTTCTATTTTTTTTTTAATAATCATTTTATTAGGGGCTCATACAACTCATCACAATCCATACATACATCATTTGTGTCCAGCACATTAGTACATATGTTGACTTCAT
>NW_022103911.1:6348112-6372486 GCF_000313985.2 Echinops telfairi
TTCTGGCAGAACAGTATGATCTGCACCATTAAATGTGTTCTGTCTTTCCTCCATCTCCCCTCTAGGGAATATGCTTCAGAAGGAAAAACAATGCTGAAAATAGAATAATTTTCCTTAATCTCTGTGTAGTTTAATTTTAAAACACCCATGCACCAGCATGGCAAAATCAGTTAAGACAAGGTGAGGTTGACCAAAATTCAGGTCCTCACTCATGATTGACTGAAAGCAACTTATGTCTGAAGGAAGGGCTGTGGCAGCTGGAGGAATTAAGAAGTTTTAAAACCCTTCCTACAGGGTTCTGGGCTTACAAGGCTCAGGGCTTGCTGAGTGTTGGAGCGAGGCGTGTGGAGAGGTGATCAAAGAGGAGGGTAGAGTCCTGAAAAGAACATCTAGCAGTTTCATTTATTCCAATGATCAACTTGGAGCATGTCATCACTTACAGGCAGTACAGCATAGTCATCAACAGCCTGGGTTTTCAAGCTAAGCCGGTTTCTGCCTAATAATTCAAGAAGCCTAGCTACTGGACATTTTCAACCTCTAAGGGTGAGACTTTAATCTTCTTTTAAGGTTCTCTTAAAAGCACCCATGCTACCAGTTGAAAGGAATATTTCATAGCTTTGATTTGATCTCTGTCATTTATTAGCGTTATCTTCTGTTACTTAATTTTTCAGCCTGAGCCACCCAGAGGAAACCAATGTTGGATATGTACCTGGGCTGGAACGTCATCCTGCCCACTTTGCTTGCAAGTTTGCTAAGCTCAAAGAGAAGACTGGTCACCAATCTGGTAAGAAGCTGGAAGATGGCCCCAAATCTTGAAGTCTAGTGATGCTTCCACCATTGACATGGCTCCTGGTGAGCCCGTGAGCAGGGAGAGCTTTTCTCCTGGGGGTCATTTTGCTGCTCGCACTCCTTAGAGGCTAGAATGATGAGACTGTCTCACCTACGGTCAGCATGCTGTCAGGAGAGACCAGTCCCTGGAGAAAGACACCATGGTTGGTAAAGCAGAAGGACAGTGAAAAAGAAAAAGGCCCTCAATAAGAGAAATTGACGCAGTGGTTGCAACAATGGGCTCAAGCATAAGAACAATTGTGAGGACCACACAGGACACCGGGCTGTTGTGTACAGGGCAGTTCCTTCTGTGGTGTGTGCATAGGGTCGCTGTGAGTCAGAACTGCCCCACTGGCTCCTAACAACGACAAAGAATTACCATCTCAGAAATTCACAGAGGCAGTTCTACCCTGTCCTACAGTGTCATTGTGAATCTGAGTAGACTCAATGGCAGGGAGTTCATTTGGGGGTTTTGGGTTTTGGTGGGGTTTCCAAAGAAAGGTGATCTACTAGAATGAAGAAACGATTGATTAATATCATTAGCATCACACACAAATTTTAGTAAAGATATTTCAAAAATGTTTGTAAGAGTATATTGACCGGAAGTTGCCAGAAATTTAAGCTGGGTTCAGAAACACAAGGGATATCATTGCTGATGTCAGATGTAGCTTGCATAAAAACAGAGAATACCAGAAAAATGTTTATTTATGTTTTATTGACTATGCACTCAACTGTGTGAATTATAGCAAACTATGGATAATATTGCAAATAATAGAGATTCCAGAATACTTAATTGCATAACCTATAAAGAGATTAAGAGGTATCCATTTAAATGGAATAAGGGGAAACCAAGTGGCTTAAAATAAGGAAAAATATGCATCACAATTGTATCCTTTCACCAGACTATTCAATCCTGTATATTGAGCAAATAAATCTGAGAATCTGGGCCATATTAAGAAGAACACAGCATCAGGATTGGAAGAAGAACTTACTGTGCTTGCTGAAAGCAAAGAGGACTTGACATACTTATTGGTGAAGATCAGAGAACACAACCTTCACCTTCATCTGGATTATATATACCTCCACATAAAGAAAACAAAAATCTTCACAACTGGCCCCAAAAATAACATCATTATAAATGGAGAAAAAATTGAAGTGATCAAGAACTTCAATATACTTTGATCTATAATCAATGTCCATGGAAGAAGCAAACAAGAAATAAAATGGAAAAAAAAGCCATCAACTTATGTATTGCAATGGGTAAATCTGCTTCAAACAGTCTCTTTAAAGTGTTAAATAGCAAAGATAACACTTTAAGGACTCAGGTGGGCCTGATCCAAGTCATGTATTTCAGTCTCACATACATCTAAAGGCTGAGTAACCAATAAAGAAATCCAGAGAAGAATTGATGCAGGTGAATTATAGTGTTGGCAAAGCATACTGACTGCTTCATGGGCTTCCAGAAGAATTAAGAAGTCTGTTTTGGAAGACACACAGTCTGAATGCACCTTGGAAGCAAGACTGTTGAGCCTTCATTTCAGAAGTTTGGGATATGTTGTCTGCAATGCCCAGTCCTGACATCATCTTGATAAAATAAGCTGCCAATGACAAAGAGGAAGACCCTCAAAGAGATGGATTGACACAGTGGCTGCAACACTGAATTCAAACACGGGAAAGATTGTGAGGACCACACAGGACCAAGCAGTGTTTTGTTCTGTTCTTCACAGATGAAGATCACTATGATTACGAACCAATTAGGTGGCATTTGAAGTAGTAGTTTTGATCAGTAGTTTGAAATCACCTGTAGCTCAGTGGGGAAAAGATTGGACTTTTTACCCCTGTAAACAGTTACAGTCTCAGAAACCCACAGAGGGGTCACTATGAGTCAACAGTAACTCAATGACAATGAGAGAGAGAGGTGGCACTTGACAACAATGACCATTTTTATGGAGCAGATCACCTGAATGGGTTTCACCACTCACCTTACAGTACTAAACTTTTGCACCACCAGGGCACCTGGAAAGCTTCTGTATGTGCACTGAAAGAAAACTTAGATCCTGAAATCACAAGGCTGAGATTTTGAAAAGGGACAAGTTCTGAGTCTCCGTTTATGAGTGACTATATTATAATGCAAATACCCTGGCAAGGTGAGATAGTTAAAGTTTATTGTGCCAACCTGGCCGATAAACACATGTGGGGCTAATGGAAGGGCGGAGAGATAAATGGCTCAGTGAGCCTCACCTTTCTAGTCCTGGGGTCTCTGGCTTTCTGACCAAGGTGCAGCTGCCTTAGCCAGTTCCCTGCTTTAGCTGGCAACTCTCACTTCCTGCAAGTCATCCCTGAGGAGAAGCCACATGGACCAGTTCTGGGTGCTGAAGCACCCATGTGGATACCCCTGCCAGCACTGAGATGCTTACGCATTCACTGATTCGGCTTTCCTCCTGCAGTTGGCATCATTGCGTGTGTTTTGTGAGATGGAGGAGGACTTTGTGGATTGGTGTTGGACAAATGTTGGACTTGTGGGCTTGGGCAGCACTGAGTTGGGATGTTTTCTGGATGTGCACTTACCCTTTATATAAAACTCTTTCTTATACATAAGTTTCTGTGGATTTGTTTCTCTAATGTATCCAGACTAACATACAGGGTATTGTCTGAAAAAGTGAGGCATTGTAGAGGAACAGGATCCTAAAAATTAACATGAGAACATATGGATAGATCCCAATAAACCTCAGAATTCAATCCCCTAAATTTAGCCCTCCTTTGCCCAAAGAACTTATGATGGTACCCTGAGATAGTTGGTTTGCAAGGTACAATTGATTCTCTTCAGGACCACACTCTTTGCTTCTAAACTTACAACTATACTCTTGTCTCAACAGGTCCCAAAGAACGAGATATAAACATTACCTGCAAGACAGTACTATACACCAAAATAACTGCATAATTATCTCTTAGTTAGAAACCTGGGAAATACTTGTGGAAATGGATTTTAGGATATAGCTTCATGGTGAAAAGAATATAAAGTTATACCAGACTGAACTTGCTGATCCAGACAAACAAAGCAGAGAGTTTGGATTAATTATTTTAGTCAAAGGATTAGGAGCCCTAAGAGTTATTTAGTTTGATTGACTGAAACTTGGGCCAGAGGAAGTAAACAAAATTAAATGTTAAAACAGCCTTGGTATACCTCAGAGGAAATTATACAAGGACTTATGGAGACTGGAATGTTAGGGTGGGTTATTATGTAACACATGCCCACTCAGCTCTAGAGGACAAATCTTTCACAACAATAGGGGGTGGAGGAGCGGGTGGGAAACCTTAGGTAGGAAGGGACCCCCAGCATTTTTCAATAATTCTGGTCACTCTGCTCTGTAGATCAGAATTTATCATGGGAACTCAAAATGCAATGAGGAAAATGGAATCTCTAGATGGTAGTATTCAAGTGGCAGCATTTAATTTCCAGAAACAAGGTAGGTGTGATTACCTTAATGAACAGCAGAGCTAAAGCAATATCACAATAGTCTATTCACTGAAACCTATGAAATTGTGTGTGTGTGTGTGTGTGTGTTATTCTTTTAAGGACTACCTTGGTAACACAAATGGTTGATTACTGACGTACTAGCCAGAGGTTGGGGTTCAAACCCACCCAGAGACACCTGAGAATATAGACCTATCAATCTAGTTCCTACGGAGCACTGTTCTATCACTTGGGTCGCCATAGGTCGCCATGGGTCTATATAAACTCAATGACATTTAACAACAAATATGTAACCTCTAATTGGTTCTACTTTTCTGGTTTCACAATGACTAGTGCATTTAAACTCCAGAAATATACATAATAGATGACAAGGTTTAGACGATTTAAAGGCCGACAAGTAACCAGAGTTACTTTTTGCTCATAATTTTCTCTATGATTTTTTAAAAATATCTAGATGTTATCCTGTTTGACTTAAAACTTGCTGTGGTAGTTACATAATCGGTTGTCGATTTGAGACTTAAGAGTGAAGGGGTGGAGTTTAGCCTGTCAATCAGGTCACAACTTGATGACCTCATTTGGAGCCACTAAGAAGACAAATAGCTCGCTGGAGGTGGGACATTCCTGGTGA
Source organism: Echinops telfairi (assembly GCF_000313985.2). NCBI lineage: Eukaryota > Metazoa > Chordata > Mammalia > Afrosoricida > Tenrecidae > Echinops > Echinops telfairi. The sequence goes on from NW_022103911.1 coordinate 6,353,044, forward strand.
AACATTCCTGTTGAGAAGACACAAGGAGTTACACGCTAGAGCCCTGGAGCTGAAAGAGCCACGTGGAGACCCCTGCTAGGACTGAGATGCTTCCACTGCCACTGAATCCTCAAGACTTTCCACCCACTGGCTTGTGATCTTCCTGCATTTAGCATCATTGCATGTGTTTTATGAGTTTGAAGAGGAATTTATAGATTGTTATTGGACATATGGGATAATATTGGACTTATGGACTTGATCTGGACTGGGCTGAGATGTTTTCTCAGTATTCAATTACCCTTGTATATAAAGCTTTTTCTTATACACATACGAGTGTCTATGAATTTGTTTATCTAGTCTACCCAGACTAACACATTTGCTTTATTGGCTAAGCTAAGAAAAAGTATGCTTAGAATCAGCCAGATTGGTGGCATTTGCTCAGCTTGTATAAACGAAGAGCAACCAAGACTGTTCAAACCCTTCCTCAACATTGTTGACATTTGTTTGAAGTATTTCAGACAACACATCGCTATGCAGGCAATCTAAAGACTTCTCTGATACCCTCTCCCACACTAAACTGATTTTTTGGAATGGATTCAGTCCTATTCATATTATTATATCAAATCTGTACTAAACAAAAATATTTCACACAGGCCTGTGTGCTTAAATATACGTACACTACTCCCAACACATTAATTTACCTTAATCTCTCTCCAATTGTTTATATTAACTAAATACACTTTGTTTAAGAGAGTTTCCTATTAAGAATGAGGTAGTGAACCATTACCAGACTTTCTATGCCCCTGGTACCTATATTATTCAGTATAAAAATTAGCCTACTCTTTTCAAAATTTAATTAAAATGCAGAAGCTTCATTTACCTCCCCCAGTTGAGGAACTCAATATACGTTTGAAGGTATTACATGGACCTCTAAAAAGACAGAAACTTCATCTTGCTTGTTTTTGTGTCCCCACAATAAATATTCAACAATATATTTGGAAGGAGAAAAGAAGAGGAAAGAGGAGAGGGAGGAAAAAGCAAAGAGTTGAAAGGGAGGAAGATGAGATTTGTAATGGCTTTCAAATTCTGGTAGCTTTTCAATATCTTCAAACTCTCCATCTTAATTACAACAAAATGCCATCATTATCGATGTATGAACACATTACCATTAAATATTGTATAAAATAACCATAGAGGTAGATGGAGAAAGAGAAGGAGAAATATTTCTGGACCCAGACAGACAAGTTACTATGCAGAATTTGAGTTGCTTATGCAGATGTATTTAAAAAGTAAGTGCATCTATGGCTGCGTTTCCTAGGGCTGCCATAACAAAGTTCCACGGGGTATATGACTTTAAGGAACAGAAGTCTCACTGTTCTGGAGGCTAGAAGTCCAAACAAGGATATAAGCCACGCCAATTCCTTCCAAGGACTTTGAAAAAGTGTTCCTTGTCTCTCTTCCAATAGCTACTAGCAATCTTTGGCATTTTGGGGCTGCTTATAGAGGCATCTGCTTCTGATACCACGTGGTATCTGACTTCCTGCTGTGTGCTTGCGACTGTTTCAATGTCTGTCCTTTTTATGACACTTAGGAAGGAGAACGATTAGAACTCACCCTGTGCTGGTATGATTTAGTTAACTGAAACGATCAGCAAAAAAAGCAGTATCTCCTCAAATTAGGTCGCAGTCACGTGTAAAGTGTTTAAGACTTCAATGTATCCTGTTCAGGGACACAATTTGATCCATAACAATCTAAAATTCAGGTAGATTGAACTTAAATTACAACTGATGAACAGATGGTCAAGATCATGATTAAACAATACAAAATGATCATGTACGGAACAAACATGTCACTGGGATTCTGAGCAGTTCTACATTTGGAAGGAGCAACCGGAGGACGACTGCAACTCATTCTTTAATTAAGCAAATAAATGGACAAGAGATAAGTGAGTCTTAAAATGTGTGCACTTTCCAAAATTCTAAAAATAATGCTACTAAGTTCTCAGTTTTTTTAACTCCCAGATGTTACTTTTATGATAAAAATTTATTCCACATCATACCACAAACATATTTGGAGATTACAAGGATTGCTTTAAATATTTTCCCCCATGGCTTTGATCTATCTACAGACTGTTTGCTGAAAAGTGCATAGCACATTTATTCATGGACTTAAAAGGATAACTCATTAAGTACATTAATTTCATATAATTAATCATCATAAGCAAATAAGTTGGAAAAAAATCAAGTAACATTTGGTTAAGTACTCTGGTTTATGTATCATTTATTTGTCAGTATCTATTTCTAATTGATTAGTTTGAAAAATTAAGTGCCTTTGATTTATTTTTTGTCAAAATATGCAATTTGTTTTAAATATTTATACGCAATCCAAAAATCCACTGGCTTAAAAAAAAACTAGAGAGAAAAAGGAAAGAAGTCTCATATTTTTGAAGCCTAAAAAATAAATGATAGATGAAGGCTCTTTCTAACACTTCGACAACAGCTAAAGTTTAAAAGTAAGAGAAGAGCCGATGAGTTTTGCATAATTTCTTTCTGTTCTTTGAAATTTTCTCAATACTCTCTAAGAACTCTTGTAAATCTCATTCTTTATTCCCCAGATGGTAAGATGTTTACTACAGATTTTTGCTTCAAAGGCGTTCTATTTTTAAGCTATATTAAAATTTACATCTTTTTAACCTGACTCTGCTATTTACATACTGTTTGACTTTGGAAAAGTTAAAACTTCACCTTAAAAATGGGGATATTATTACCTCATAGGATGGCTGTGTGGAGAGTGTGATTGCTTGTTGCACTTTTTTTAATTCCAATTTTTTCATTTTTTTTATTAAAAGATCATTTATTGGGGCTCTTACAGCTCTTACAACAATCCACACATCAATTATATCAAGCATATGTTGCCATCATTATTTTATAAACCTTTACTTTCTATTTGAGCCCTTTTTTCCCCTCCCTCCCTCCCACCCTTGTGGCCCCTTGATAAGTTGTAAATAATTATTATTTTCATATCTTAACACCAACTGCTGTCTTCGTTTCCTCACAGTTTCTGTTGTTCGTCCCCCTAGGTCAGGGGCTGTGGTATGGTTATGTGTCGTTCATTGTGATCGGTCCCCCCTTCCTCCCCTCCTCTCCCCACTTTTCCCTTTTCCCTCCTGGTATCACTACTTCCATTTCTGTTCCTGAGGGGTTTATCTGACATGGATTCCGTGTGTCGTGAACTCTTATCTGTACCAGTGTATATGCTCTAGTCTAGCTAGAACTGAAAAGCAGTACTGGGGTCATGATAGCGGGGGTGAGGAAGCCTCAAGAAACCAGAAGACTATTGTGTTTCATTGGTGCTATACTGCACCCTGGTTGACTAACCCCTTCACTGTGACCCTTCTGTTAAACTAGAGGATGTCCCACTGTCTATAGATGAGTTTGGGGTCTCGACTCTGATCCCCATCATTCTCAGCAATATGTTTTCTTGTTTGTTTATTTTGGGTCTTCTGATGTCTACTGCCTGATCCCATTGACACCTCATGATCACACAGGCTGGTCTGCTTTTTACATGTGGACTTGCTTCTCTGCTAGATGGCTGCTTGTTTAACTTCAAGCCTTTAAGACCCCAGATACTATATAATTGATAGTCAGGCACCATCAGCTTTCTTCACCACATTTGCTTGTGCACCCACAGTTCCAAAGGGACTTGGTGGGAAGAGGAGGCAGGGAAATGGAGCAGTGAACAAACAATGCCATAGAGAGGGGAACAACTAGGGAATTAAAATCAATAACGAGGAGGACATAGAGATCCTGGGGGTGTTGGAGCAACAGTAACCTAGCTGAGAGGAATTACTAAGAGGCAAAAGAAGGGCAAGCATGATGGTGGAGCAGAAGAAAGGTACAAAGAAACAGAGGAAAGATACAGGAAACAAAGCTATGGGTAGAGGTGTAAACATAGGTGTGTACATATGTAAATATATTAATTCATAAAAATAGAGGTATTGGCCTATTTACATATATTTATATGGAAATAAATTGGAGTAGTGGACGGACTTTGGCCCTCAGCCCAAGCCCTCCCTCAATGCAAGAACACTTTGCTTTAACAACCTGGCATTCTCTGATGCTCACCCTCCCTGCACAATCACTGTTGCACCTTTTTAAATTGTGAAGTAGTCCCATAGGATTCCATGTGAGATTTTTTTTGTTGGCCCTAAATGCCTACTTCTATGCGGTCATTATCAAAACTTGGATTTTTTTCCAACATAATATCAAGATTAAAGAGGAAAAAATAATTCCAGACATACCTCATTTCCAGAATAGATATAAAACCCGCAAACCCATTACCATCTAGCCAATTCTGACTCAGAACAGTATTTTGTTCAAATCCACACAATATTCTAGAATTGCCATACCCAGCACACCTACTACACAGAGAATGTGCACAATAGAATAGCTGAATACACAAATAAGAAAAAATGTGTAGGGAGCATGAAGACAAGAAGTGTAATAAGAAAAACTGAGAAAGAAAATAAAAATGAAGCAAGGTCAGTGACTTTTTTATAATACAACAATAATTGGGCAATGTATTTATAGCACAACAATAATTGGGCAATATTGTTCTTAGGTGCTGTAGACACAGTTCTGACTCTTAGCGACCCTACGTACAACAGAGCGCAGCACTGCCCGTGCTGCCCTATCCTCCCAATTGTCACTATGTTTGAGTTCATTGTTGCAGTCACTGTGCCAGTCCATCTCCTTGAGAACCTTCCTCTTTTTCAATGTCCCTCTAATTTACCAAGAATGATGTCTTTTTCAGGAACTGATCTATCCTGATGACATAGCCAAAGTACATGAAAAGAAGTCTTGCCATTTTCGTTCCTAAGGTGTAGTTGGCTGTACATCTTTCAAGACAGATTTGTTTCTTTGCTTGCTTGCTTGTGTGTTTGTTTGGGCAGTCCATAGTACTTTTGATAGGCTTCCCCAGTACCACAATTCAAATGCATTGATTCTTCTTCATTCTTTCTTATTCGATCTCCAACTATTGCATGTAAATGAGGCAATTGAAAATGCTTCAGCTTAGGTCAGGTGCACCTTAGTCCTCTGAGCAACATGCTTGCTTTTCAGTACTCTGCTTTTCGGTTCTCTAAGTCATGTTTGGTAAAGTGGAGGGGAAGCAAAAAAGAGGAAGGCTCACAAGGAGATGGATTGACACCATGGCTGTAATGATGCCACAGCCATCGATGGCAGAGGAAAAATTGCAGTGATGGCACGGGACCAGGAAGTGTTTCATTCTGTTGTGCAGAGGGTCACTATGGGTTAGAATCAACTCAATGGCACCTATGATAATGGGACAAGATACCTACAACAAAGAGATCTTGTGAAGCATATTTCCCCAATGCGATGTGTCATTTCAACTCTTGACTGCTGCTTCCATGAACATTGATTGTTGATCCAAGCAAGACAAAGTCTTTGACAACTTTAATTTTCTCTCCATTGATGATGATGCTACCTATTGGTCCAGGTGTGAGGATTGTGGCCTTCTTTACCCTGAATTGTAAGCCATACTGAAGGCTACAATCCTTGATCTTCATCAGCAAGTGTCTCAAGTCCTCATCACTTTCAGCAAACAAGGTTGTGCCATCTGTTTATTGATGGTTGTTAATAAACCTTCCAATCCTAATGCCACATTCTTCTTTATATAATCCAGCTTCTGGGTTATATGGCTCCCCAGAAAGATTGAAAAAGTCTTTCCTATTTTAAACCATGCAGTATTCCCTTGTTCTGTGCTCTTGATCCATGTACACATTTCTCATAAGCACAATGAAGTGTTCTGGAATTTCCATTCTTCTGGAGGTTAGTCATAGTTTGGTATTATCCACACAGTCTTTGCATAGTCAATAAAACAGAAGGAAACATCTTGCTGGTATTCTCTGCTTTCAGCCAAAATCCACCTGACATCAGCAACGATATCCCATATGCCATGTCATCCTTTTTAATCTGTCCTGAACCTCTGATAGCTCCCTGCCTTTGTACTGCTGCACTCACTGGTGGATGATATTCAGCAAAAATTACTCACATGTAATATCAATGATATTGTTCTATACTTGGAGCATTTTGTTGGGTTACCATTCTTTTTGTGTGTGTGTGATCCAAGTGAGTTGTGTTTTTTTTTCCATGTTGGGAACTGCTCCTAATGTCTCATGTCAAGTAGACACTTTTGAGTATCTATTTTATTTATTTATTTACTTATTTTAATTATTTTGGGGGGGCTCATACAACTCTTATCACAATCCATATATACATCAATTGTATAAAGCACATTTGTACATTCATTGCCCTCATCATTCTCAAAATATTTATTCTCCACATAAGACCCTGGCATCAGCTCCTCATTTTTCTCTCACCTTCCCCATATCCCCCTCCCTCATGAACCCTTGATAATTTATAAATTCTTATTTTGTCATATCTTACACTGTCAGATGTCTCCCTTCACCCACTTTTCTGTTGCCCATCCCCCAGGGAGGAGGTTATATATAGATCCTTGTAATTGGTTCCCCCTCTCTACCCCACCCTCCCTCCACCCTCCCAATATTGCCACTCTCACCACTGGTCCTGAAGGGATCATCCATCCTGGGTTCCCTGTGTTTCCAGTTCCTATTTGTACCAATGTACATCCTCTGGTCTTGCCAGATTTGTAAGGTACAATTGGGATCATCATAGTGGGTGGAAGAGGAAGCATTTAGGAGCTAGAGGAAAGTTGTATGTTTCATCATTGCTACACTACACTGGCTCGTCTCCTCCCCACAATCCTTCTGTAAGGGGATGTCCAGTTGCCAACTGATGGGCTTTGAGTCCCCATCCCTCACTCCCCCTCATTCACAATGATATGATTTTTTGTTCTTTGATGCCTGATACCTGATCCCTTCAACACCTCGTGATCACACAGGTTGGTGTGCTGCTTCCATGTGGGCTTTGTTGCTTCTGAACTAGATGGCCACTTGTTTACCTTCAAGTCTTTAAGACCCTAGATGCTATATGTTTTGATAGCTGGGCTCCATCAGCTTTCTTCATCACATATGCTTATGCACCCACTTTGTCTTCAGTGATCATGTCAGGAAGGTAAGCATCATGGAATGCCAGTTTAATAGAACAAAGTATTCTTGCATTGAGGGAGTACTTGAGTGGAGGCCCAATGTCCATCTGCTACCTTAATACTAAATCTATAAATATATGCACATAAATCTATTTCCCCATTCTCATATATAAATATATTTACATATGTACCTGCCTTTATTTAGACCTCTATAAATGCCCTTTGCCTCCTAGCTCTTTCCTCTATTTCCTTTTCCTTTCCTCTTGTCCCATTATCATGCTCAGCCTTCATTTTGATTACAGCAATTCCTCTTGGTTACATTACCCTTGATCATGCCCTACCAGGTCTCCTACACCCTCCTCACCACCGATTTGGATCACTTGTTGTTCCCTTGTCCCTGGGTTTACTAACACCCACTTCCTTTCCTCCCACCTACCCCTCTCCCATGTCCCCCAGAACTGTCGGTCCCGTTGTTTTCTTCTCCAGATTGTTCATCCAGCCTATCTTATTTAGACATACCTGTGGAGATAATAACATGCACAAAAACAAGACAGAGCAAAACCAAGCAACAAAAGAAAACAAAACAACAACAACAAAAATCCAATGACAAACAAACAAAACAAAAAAACACAACACAACAACAACCAAAAAAGAAAAGCTTGCTGCTAGTTCAAGGACTGTTTGTTGCTCTTTAGGAGTGTTTTCCGGTAGAGTCTGATGGGGTGCCAAGACCTGGCCCCAAAGTCTATTTTTCTTATTCCCTGGGGACTTCGTTGCTCTGTTCTCCTTGCTGTTCTGTTGCACGCTCTTAAGTGTTTTGCCTTAGTGTGACAGGATCATATCGGGCCCAATTCCCACACTGTGTCTCCAGTGTTGTCCTCTGTAGGGCTATGGGTCAGTGAGGGATGTCCTGTCTCACAGTGTGGCTGGCCATATGGTCTCCTCTGTGGATTGGCTGCTCGTCATCAAGGCTTGGTGGGCCAGGATGCGCTCCACTCTCTCTTCCTCCCCCTTCATTTGCTCCCCTGTGCTCTGATCAGACATATCCTTCTCCCTGAGTTGCAGCTTCAGTGCTGTCTTCTGAAAGAAATTTTTCTGGGGGGAGGTAGGGTTACCTTTCTTGGGAATATGTACAAATAACTCTTCCAGTCAGTTGACCAAGAAGCTGTCTTCCAAATCTCCTGGCATAAACAAGTATGTGCTTCCAGTGCTTCATTAGCTAGTTGAAACTTTTCAGTGGGTATTCCATCAATTCCTGGAGCCTTGTTTTTGGCTAATAATTTCAGTGCAGCATGGACTTTGTCCTTCAGTACCATTAGTTCTTGCTCATATGCTATCTCCTGAAATGGTTCGATATCAACTAGTTCTTTTTGGTACAGTGACTCAGTGTATTCTTTGCATCTTATTTTCATGCTTCCTGTCTTGTCCACTATTTTGCCCATAGAATCAGGTCAATATTGAAATGGAGGCTTGAATTTTTTCTTTGATTCTTTCAGTTTAAATATGCTAAGTGTGTCCTTCCTTTTTGATCTTCTAACTTTAGATCTTAGCATATTTCATTATACTATTTCACTTTGTCTTCTTGGTCTGCCTTTGAAGTTTTCTGTTGAGCTCTTTTACTTCATTTCTTCCATTTGCCTTAGCTACACTATGATTAAGAGCAAGTTTCAGAGTCTATTCTGCCATCTATTTGATTTTTTTCTTTCTTTCTTGTCTTTGTAATGACCCTTTGCTTTCTTCATATATGATGTCCATGATCTCATCAGGTCTTCTGTCACTAGTATTCAGTGCACAAAATGTATTCTTGAAATTACATTTCAAGAGGGATATACTCAATGTCGTATTTTGGCTCTTGTGGATTTGTTTTAGTTTTATTCAACTTCAACCTGAACTTACATATGAGCAATTAATGGTCTGTTCCACAGTCAGCCCCTGGCTTTGTTTTAGCTGCTGATACTGTGATTCTACATCATATCTTCTCACAGGTGTAGTCCATTTGATTTCTGGGGATTCCATCTGGAGGATTCCACATGGACAGTTGTCTTTTGTACTGTTGAAAGAGCTATTTGTTATGAAAATGTTATTGATCTTGCAAAAATTCTATCATGTAATCTCTAGCTTCTTTTCTACCACCAAGCCTATAAGTTACAAATACTGTTCTTTCCTCTTTGTTTCCATCTTTTTTGCATTACATTTCACTTGGCAATTATTATCTATGCATCCTGATTACATGTTTGATCAAGTTCTAACTGAAGAAGCTGATACAATTCTTCAATTCCCGCAATGCTAACTTTCATGGTTGGTGCATCAATCTCAATAATAGTTGTATTGATTGGATTTCCTTGTATGCAGAGATATTATCCTATCACAGACAGAATTTTACTTCAAAATAGATCCTGAAAAGTCCTTTTTGACAATGAATGCAATGCTATTCCTCTTGAACCTGTCATTCCCAGAGTAGTAAACTATGATTTTCTGATTCAAAGTAACCAGGACCAGTCCATTAATATTCAGCAACACCTAGGATGTTGAATGTTGATCTTTATCCATTTCATTTCTTTTTTGATGACTTCTAATTTTCCTAGATTAATACTTCCCATGTTCCATGTTCCAAGTATTAACTGATGTTTTCAGCTATTTCTTCTAATTTTGTGTCATGCCTCATCAGCAAAGGAAAGTGCCACAGGCTTTACTCCCACAAGCTTAACTCCAAACACACACTTTGAAAAAGCCACTCCTCCTCAATTATGCTTTGAGTCCCTTCCAATCAGATGGGCTCATCTTCTGGCACTATTTCTGACAATATTATGCTTCTGTTCATGAAATTTTCAGTATCTATCCATAAGATTTCCATTGGCTATTTCTTCTGAAGTTGGCAACCTATGCCTTCTTCATAGTCTGTTTTTAGTCTCACAGCTCTCCTGAAACTTGCTCACTTCAAGTAACTCTGCTGATGTTTGAAATACCAGTGACATAACTTTCCAGCATCACAGCAAGCCTCAAGCCACCACAGTACAGACAAGTGGTAGGGACCGTGTATAGGTACTATCAATTCACTTTTACTGCTTCTATATCAAAATTATTTTGTATTTTTAAATTTCATGTTCATTCTTAAATAATGAGGAAAATATTTTTGTTTGTTTTTGTTATTTATTTATTTATATTAATCATTTTATTGGGAATTCTTACAGATATCATAACATTCCATAGTTCAATCATATCAAACTGTTGTAGTGTTGGACAATAGCTACCACAATCAGTTTGTAAACATTTTCTTTCTTCTTGAACTCCTTGGTATCTGCTCCTCTTTATCCTTTCCCTCCCCCACTCTACCCCACAGGAACCCTTTTTTTTTCATATCTTACACATCCAATATCCATTCATATACAATTCTACTTGAGCCCTTGGTATCAGTTCCTCATTTTTCCACTCACTCCTCACTCCCCCCTCCCCCATGAATCCTTGATAACTTATATATTTTTTTTCATATCTTACACTGTCCGATGTCTGCCTTCACCCACTTTTCTGTTGTCTGTCCACCTGGGAGGGGGTTATATGTAGATCATTGTGATCGGTTCCCCCTTTCCACGCCACCTTCCCCTTCCCCTCCTGGTTCACTACTCTCATTATTGGTCCTGAGGAGTTCATCTGTCCTGTATTCCCTGTTTCCAGTTCTTATCTGTACCAGTGTACATCCTTGGTCTAACCAAATTTGTAAGGTACAATTGGGATCATCATAGTGGTGGCAGGGGGCAACATTAAAGAACTAGAAGAAAGTTGTATGTTTCTTTGGTGCTATACTGCACCCTGACTGACTCATCTCCTCCCTGCGACCCTTCTGTAAGGGGATGACCAGTTGCCTACAGATGGGCTTTAGGTCTCCACTCCACACTCCCCCTCATTCACTATGATGTGACTTTTTGTTCTTTGAGTCCTGATACCTGATTCTATCAACACCTCATGATCACACAGGCTGGTGTGCTTCTTCCATGTGGGTTTTGTTGCTTCTGAGCTAGATGGTCGCTTGTTTATCTTCAAGCCTTTAAGACCCCAGATGCTGTATCTTTTGATAGCCGGGCACCATCAGCTTTCTTCACCACATTTTCTTATGCACCCGCTTTGTCTTCAGCAATCCTGTAGGGAATGTGAGCATCATGGAATGCCAGGCTAATAGAACAAAGTGTTCTTGCATTGAGAGAATTGTTGATTAGAGGCCCAATGTCCATCTGCTTCCTTAATACTAAACCTATAAATATATGCACATAGATCTATTTCCCCATCGTCATATATAAATATATTTACATATGTACATGCCTGTATTTAGACCTCTATAAATGGCCTTTGCCTCTTAGTTCTTTCCTCTATTTCCTTTGACTTTCCTCTTGTCCCACTATCATGTTCAACCTTCATTTGGGTTTCAGTAATTCCTCTCAGTTACATTGCCCTTGATCAAACCCTACCACATCAGAGGAAAATCTTTATATCAGCTTTGTTTGTGCTGTGATAGAAACTCTGAAACTTTTATGTTTGGTATTGTTGGTTGACATTTTAAAATAAAGTTTTAATTTTCAAATATTAAAATACATATTTTAAATGTGTGAGTATTTGTTTCCAATATAATCTAAGTTTATATTGGGTGCTCTTGTGTTCTGTGACCACTCATTCATTTTGTTTTTGTTGTTGGGGACATGTTTTTTATTGTTGGCTTTATTAATAATAAATGACATGCTGTAATATTTTAGAAAATAAAAAGGTCATTATTTTATTTCTCAAACTATGGATAGAGTGCATTGGAAAGCATACAGATAACTTGGTAAATGAATGCCCTCTAGTGTTTCTTACTAGAATATCAGTTTTAATAAGGGAACAATAAATGATAAATTTCAATGATATTTTCATAACTTTTAAAGATAAGCTCATGAACAAGAGACTCTGAGTGTATATAATCTCTTAACTATTAAGCAAAAATCAAAGTAGCAAGCAAGACATTTGGCTGGAGTGGGTGACTCTGAGCCTTTAATTCAAGGAGCTGAGTTTGCTGTTCCAGGGAGCTTGAGGTGAACACCCTGGGTTAAGATTTCCAGTTGGGGTGGTGTGCCCCTTTGGGCATTTATTAGTAGACCTGAAAGAACTTTGTCACGTGCTGATAAACAACTGTCCTGAGCCTATCCCACTGGCATTAAAACTTGTTAACTTCCTTAATCAACCCTTGAATCATGAGTTTTGTCTGTGAGCTCTGTGTAGCCATTGCAATGGATATTAGATCCAAAAGAGGTAAAATAGAGAACATTAATCAAGATAAAACAGAAAGGATAGAACATAGCTTCCCAGATATCTAGGCCTTAAATTATCGAGACCTAGATGTACAATTTTTACTTGGAATCTGTTTAAGATGCCAGTATCTTATGTTTTTCTCCTGTTGCGTAAGTTCACCAAAATAAGGATGCTAATGAAACTATTTCATAATAATAATGTTACGCTATTATCACAGTATCAGTTGCATAAAACATGAAGAGCAAAATTAAATGATAGAATCATATTTTATTTTAAATTTAAATGAATTATTTATGGGTGATATTTTTTATCATGGTAATAACATTGTCAGCTAAAGTTTCAAAACGAAATTTGTGGAGATAAATTACATTAATAACGCAATTTCATAGATGCTCCAAAAGAGCACATTTTTAAAAAGAAAATATTGGAGCCAAAATTGCGCTGTCGATCTTGTTTGCAGATGCACAAAGGTGTCTTATTCAGTCTTTGCATTAATTATCAGACGTTGCTGTCATGTGCCATTGAGTCAGCTCCAATCCACAGCGACCGACCAACGGAAACACCACATGGTCCTGTGCCTTCCTAAGCCTGAGCCCATTGACGTGTCAGTCCATTTCTTTGAGGACCTTCCTTTTATTCACTGCAATTCCACTTTATCAACCATGATGTTCTTCTCCAAAGACTGGTCTCTCCTGACAACATGTCCAAAGTATGCAACATGAAGTCTTGCCATTTTTGCTTCTAAGGAGCACTCTGGCCTGATTTCTCCCACTACAGATCAGTTTGTCCTTTTAGCAGTCCACGGTACATTCAAAATTATTCTCCAACACTGTGACACAAATGTATCCATTCTTCTAAGATCTTCCTTATTTGATATCCAACTTTCACATGCATATGATGCAAGGGAGAATACCATGGCTTGGGTCTGGAGCATCTTCGTCCTCACAGTAACATCGCTGCCCTTCAACACTCTAAAGAACTCTGTGGAGCACATTTACATCATGCAACATGTCTTTTGATCTCTTGACTGCTGCTTCCATGAGCACTGTGGACCCACGCAAGACAAAATCCTTTAACAATTTCAACCTTTTCTCCATGTATCATGATGATCCAGGTATGAAGATTCTGGTTTTTCTTACATTGAGTTATAATCCACACTGCAGGCTACAATCCTTGATCTTCATCAGCAAGTGTTTCAATTTCCCCTCACTTTCAGCAAGCAAAGTGATATGTCATCTTCATATCACAGGCTGTAATAAACCTTCCTTCAATCCTGATGCCACACTCTTCTTCATACAATCCATCTTTTCTGATGATTTACTCAGCATACAGATTGAACATGTATGGTGAGAGGATGCAACCCTGACACACACCTTTCCTGATTTTGAACCATGCAGTATTCCCTTGTTCTGTTTACAAAGCTGCCTCTTGATCCATGTACAAGTTCCAGATGAGCACAATGAAGTGTTCTGGAATGCCCATTCTTCTCAAAGTTATCCACAGTTTATTTTGGTCCACACAGTCGAATACCTTCGCATAGTCAATGAAACACAAGTAAACATCTCTCTGGTATTCGCTGCTTTGAGCCAAGATCCATCTGCTCAGCAATGGTTTCGCTTGTTTTACGTCCTCCTCTGAACTTCTGGCTACTCCCTGTCAATGTACTGCTGCAACCATTGTTGGATGAGCTTAAGCAAAATGTTACTGTGTGTGCTATCACCGATAGCATTCTGTAGTTGAAGCACTCTATTGGGCCTCCTTTCTTTTGAATGCTTGCAAATCTGAACCTCTTTTACTCAGATGGCCAAGGAGCTGTCTTCCTAATTTCCTGGCATAGACATGTAAGTGCTTCCAGTACTTCAGCTTTCTGAAACATTTTGATGGGTATTTCAATTCCTGGCAGCTTGGTTTTGGAAAAATGCATTCAGTGCAGTTTGGATTTCTTCCTTCACCACCATTGGTTCTTGCTCATGTGCTACCATCTGAAATGGTGGATAGTTGATGAGTTCTTCTTGGTACAGTGACTCTGTATTCTTTGCATCTTCTGTTGATGCTTCCTGCGTTATTCAATGTTTTGCCTACAAAATCTTTCATGATTGCGACTCAAGGCCTGAGGTTTTTCTTGAGTTCTTTTAGTTTCAGATATGCTGAGCATGTTCTTCCCTTTTGGTCTTCTAAGTCTAGGTCCTTACACATTTCATTTCAATATTTGGCTTTGTCTTGTCAAACTGCCCTTTGAGATTTTCTACTCAGCTCCTTGACTTCATCCTTTCTTCCATTTGCTTTAGCCACTCTACAATTAAGAACAAGTTTCAGAGTCTCTTCTGACACCCACTTTGATCTTTGCTTTTTTATTCCTGTCTTTTTAATGACCTTTCAATTTCTTCATAAGTGATCGTCTTGATGTCCTCCCACAGCTCCTCACCTCTTCTGTCATTAGCGCTCAATGCAGCAAATCTGTTCCGGAGATGGTCTCGAAATTCCCGTGGGATAGACTCAAGGTCATATTTTGATTCTTCTGGATTTGGTTAATTTTCTTCAGCTTTATTCTGAACTTACATATGAACGTATATATTCACAAGCTATCAATTAAACCTCTAGTCTGGTTTTAGCTGCTAATATTGAGCTTCTCCACTGTGTTTTCCCACAGGTGTAGTCAATTTTATTTCTGTATATTCCATCTGGGGAAGTCCTTGTGTCCAGTCGCCTTTTGTATTGTTGATAAAAGGTATTTGCTATGTACAAGTCATTAGTTTT
This sequence comes from Echinops telfairi, assembly GCF_000313985.2. NCBI lineage: Eukaryota > Metazoa > Chordata > Mammalia > Afrosoricida > Tenrecidae > Echinops > Echinops telfairi. The sequence goes on from NW_022103911.1 coordinate 6,368,143, forward strand.
GCAAAATTCTATCATGCCATCTCCAGCATCAATTCTATCACCAAGTCTATCTTTTCCAACTACTGTTTCTTCCTCTTTGTTTCCAACTTTTGCATTGCAGTCACCAATAACTATCAATGTACCTTGAATGCATGATTGATCAATTTCTGACTCAAGTCGTTGGTAGAATTCTTCAATTTCTTCATAACTAGCTTTTGTGGCTGGTGAAGAAATTTGAATAATAGCTGTATTGATTGGACTTTCTTAAGGAGATAGATATAATCCAATCACAGACAGGATAGATTTGGCAAGGTCCTTTCTGACAATAAATGCCACCTCATTCCTCTTGACTGTGTTATGCCTCGCATAGTAAATCATAAGCATTTCTGATTCAAAATGGCCAATGCCAGTCAACTTCAGCCCACAAATGCCTAGGATATCAAACTTCATGCATTCCATTTCATTTTTTGACAACTTCAAATTTTCCTAAATTTATACTTAGCACATTCCAAGCTGCACTCATTAGAAGGTTTGTTCCAGTGGTTTCACTGTACCTGGAGTCCTGCCCCACCAGCAAATCCTGAAGGTCCACTCCCAGAGGCTTTGCCTGACTCACATCTCCATAGTTGACTCCCCTCTAGGAAATCGGCTCCGGTTCAGTCACATTTCTAGTGGCCTTCGACCTGCGGGAACCATCCTGTCAGCACCTCCAACAGTGTTCTGCTTCCTTGATTTGTTGTTGCTGTCATGTGTCACTGAGTCTGATCTGACCCAGAGCAACCCTATGTGCAACGAGGAAAACACTGCATGGTCCTGCGCCACCCTCACAATTGTTTCTATACCTGAGCCCATTGATACCGCCACTGTGTCGATCCATCTCATTGAGGACCTTCATTTTCACCACCCCTCCACTTTACCAAACATGATGTCCTTCTCCAGGGACTGGTCTTTCCTGACCAAATGTCCAAGGTGTGTAAGACAAAGTTTTGCCATTCTTGCCTCTGAAGAGCACCCTGGCCTTACTTCTTCCAGTACAGATTGGTTTGCTTTTTTGGCAGTCCATGGTACTTTCTATATTCTTCTCCAGCACCACAATTCAAAAGTATTTATTCTTCTATGGTCTTGGTCCTTGGTTTATGCGTTCAGTAGTTGACAATGCTTTGAAGCTATGCATAAGGCTTTCTGCAGCTTCTTCCCTAAGTGGGAGCCGAATATTTCTTCATTGTCTGTTCTTAGGCTGGAAGCTCCACTGAAATGTCTTGACTTTGCATGACCCTGCTGGCATTTGAAATACCAGTGACATTGGTTCCAGCACAAGCCACCACAGTCCAACAAACTGACAGAAACATGGTGGAATTATCAGGTAAATATTTCCTTTTTTCCCCCATTTGCATCCAAAATTAAAGAAAGCGCTGTTAATCCAGATCTCTAATTCAGCCTAAATTTTCTATTCATCTTTTTTCTGTTTTTAACCTTTCACGAGAGTAATAAGGGAGCCTCCCACAAAAAGAATAAATTCTTTTTTCAAAGATAGGTATTTAAATTTTAAGAAACAACCTTTTCACCTTCAAAGTACTCCCCATCACACAATACATTTGTCAAATCTGGGACTCCATTCTTGGGAAAATTTTTCAAACTCATCTATTTGGATGGCTGACTGTATCTCCCTCGTTTTTTTTTTTCTTCTCCTCTTCTATGTCATCAAATCACTGCCCTTTCATACACAGAAATAAAAAGAAGTCGCATGGAGCAAGGTCAGGTGTGTCAGGTGTGGGGGCTAGAAAGGCATGCTAATTTTTTGCCAAAACGGGCACACTGAGATGGCTGTGTGAGCAGGTGCATTGTCATGATGGTTAAACTAGTCTCCTATCTGACACAAATCAGGCCTTTTTTGACTCACACTGTTAAGCAATCTTTTCAGAACCTCTAAATAGAAAGCTTGATTAAAGATCTGACCTAGTAGAATGAACTACACCTGTACTATGAATCAACATTTTCATCCTTTTGAGAAGTTGACAGATGTGCAGAACGAGGTTTGTCATCAATCAAAATTTTACCTTTTTTGAAAAGAGTAGAACACTCATACACTTGATTTTTCCCATAAAGTTGCCCTTGGAAGCTGTGTTCAACATCACAATTTCTGCAGCATTTTTCCCCTAGTAGGAAACAAAATTTCACAGCTTCACACTGTCCTCTTAAATTGGCCATCACAAAAATAATGAGATTTCAAGAGAAACTGCTTTAATGAAAAAATTCACTGTGACCAGAGAGAACCTTCCCAGGTGACACCACTGGGTGCATAAACTCAGAGCAAGTTGCTCAATACTCGCCTAGTGGGGAAAATGCATACTACAAAAGTTCTTCCCTGCGGAGCTTTATTCCAGTTTGTTTGTTTGTTTGTTTGTTTGTTTGTTTGTTTGTTGGTTGGTTGGTACCCCTCATATTCTATAGATAGATATAGGCATAGGTATAGATAGAGATATTTCAAATCATAGCAATCATCCCTAGAATTTTCAAGGCTATAAATCTTCAAGGAATCAGACTACCTGAACTTTCTCCCATGAAGCAGCTTAAATATTGCATGACCAGAATTCTCTCAAGGGAGTAGTTTTCTTTATTATTAAATAGTCCAGACATTTTATGTGAAAGAAGCAGCTGTTTTAAACCAGGTTTGTTTATTTAAATAGTTGCTTCATAACATTTTAAAGAAATTTCACAGGATGGACTACAAAAGCCCAAATTCCTATTTTTACACATACAGGTCACCTACTTACTTTTCTTCGGTAGACATTTTGTTAGACATGTAGTTAAGCAAAAATAATACAACCTACATGGGCAATGACATTTGACTCACAGCTTGTTCTAAAGTGAACTATTTCATTGAATCCATAACTTGTGTGAATAAGTCAGTAAATTGTGCCCTATTATACAAACAGGGAAACTGAGGCTAAATAGGGTTAGTGACTTACTTTGAGGTCTACCATGTAATGAAGCCAAGTCACAAACGCCAATATTCTGTTTCTGGGACCACTGTTCTCTCCACTATGCCAGCTGCAAAGCAATGTGAAGCTTTATTTTCCTAGAGTTGAATTACCTCTTGGCGTCATGTATCAGTGATGTAGAGGCAAACGAAAAGCACGGCTGGAACATGAAGCGCCAGGTAGTGCCTACGCCCTGTAAGTTACTGATGCTCAGTGCGTTTCTACCGAGAACTATACTAAGTGTCTGTTGTTCTCCGCATATTCTGATAATATCTGTATAGTTTCAGTGATAATGTCAAACAAATTTGCATCTGTACTTCAACTGTCATCCACACTTAGTATTGAATACAATCTGTTGTGTGTGTACAAAAACAACCACACAGTCCCTAGAAGGTATTTTTCTAGTGTCGAGGTTGGAATTGCACTGATGAAGCATCATTCTAGTGCAAACGTCCTTGTTACTGGAAGTGTAAATAAGATGGATAATTAGATCCATGGCACCTTGTTCCACAGCAAGCAATAATCAGTGTAACTATGAGAGACCAGATATCTGAAGATGAGAGGTCAACATCTACTGAATGCACAATCGGTGCCATGACAACCCAAATACTGCGTGTCTGCGCACACACAGAAGAGGACGCTTCTACTGATTCACTGACAGATTGGAGCGTGTACACTGGTACGGATAAGAGCTCACGGGATCCAGGACAGAATCCAGATCCACCCCTCAGGAACAGGAATGGGTACTAGCAGGGATCGCAGGAGGGTAGGGGGAAGGTGTGGAGAGGCGGGTGGAAGGCGGAATCGATCGCAAGGATCAACGCATAACACCCCTCTCCCCCCGGGATGGGGTGGGGATAAGCAACGGGAACGTGGGTGAAGGGAGACGCGGCAGTTTAAGATAAGAAAACAATCATCATTTATCAAGGGGTCACGAGGGTGAGAGTGGGGGGAGGGAGGGAAGAAAGAGGAGTTGATTCAGCAGGGCTCAAGTGGAAAGTGAATGTTCAGAAAATGAGGATGGCAGTATATGTACAGACACGCTCAATACCATTGATGTGTGGAATGTTGTAAGAGCCCCCCAAAAAGTGATTTTAAAAAGAAGAAAAAGGACAGATCGTCTATTCGCTCAGGATCTGCAAAAAGCAGACGCCAATACAGGATGACAGGTGCCAGGATTTGTCATTCCGGGGAATGCCTATGTAACAGGGATTAGAGAGGGGAGTGGGGCGCTGGAGCACCCTCGATCTGCGCCGAGTGCCGCGGCGGGAAGAAGAGGGACAGAAGCTGGGGTGGGACCAGTCGAGACTGTCACACGGCTTGGCCTTGCTGCACAATGGGCAGACCTGTCAAAGCGAGAGGCCCGTTTTGCTGCCGGGGGAGG
>NW_022103911.1:6373894-6387094 GCF_000313985.2 Echinops telfairi
AGGCTGGTGTGCTTCTTCCATGTGGGCTTTGTTGCTTCTGAGCTAGCTGGACACTTGTTTACCTTCAAGCCTTTAAGACCCCAGACGCTATACCTTTTGATAGCGGGACACCATCAGCTTTCTTCGCCACATTTGGTTATGCACCCATTTGTCTGCAGCCATCATATCATGGAGGTGAGCACACGATGATATGATTTTTTGTTCTTTAGTGCCTGATAACTGATCCCTTTTTCAGCTCGTGGTCACATAGGCTGATGTGTTCTTCCATGTGGGCTTTGTTGCTTCTGAGCTAGATGGCCGCTTGTTTCCCTTGGATACATATACAATATAGTATCTTTTAACAATCTGCTTCTCCATACCAAACCTCACAAGAAGATAAAGGAGTAAATTGGCAATGTGCATCATGTAGACACACTCACTTTTGCACAAGTTATGTTGTGACGGGAAGGAGGCATTATTTACTCTCTGCTTGTGCTTCACTGTTCTTTGTCATTGCCAAGGAGACAGAGATACAGATATATGAATTTTTATAATAACAAAAAATCTCAATATTGATATGGCTGACATTCAGTTACAGGAATATGGTTAATCAGATCGCTTATATGCATTATTTAGTTCATTCATCCATTCAAATAACACAGAATGCTTGCCAAATGCTTAGAAATGAGGCAGGCCATGGAGAGAGAGGCCTGACTGAGCCTATCATTGTGGCTGCCCTTCCGAAGCTCCAGAGTTCAGAAGACTAGGAAAGAAGAAATGGAAATAAAGGCTGGAGGATCCCACGGTGCTCTGTAATTAAGAAAATACTGTGAGCGCATATAGCGAGGAGACCTACTCACTGATGTAACATAAATTCACTGCCATCGAGTTGATGCCAACTCACAGTGACACTTACAGTCCTCTCTCTCCATGGCCTACCTCATTTCTAAGCATTTGGCATTTGGCCTTCCTGAAGAAGTGAAGTTTAAATGGAGGGAGATCCTTAGTCAGACAGAGTGAGGCAGAGCAAGGGGGAAGGGTTTAAGGTGGGGAGACAGGTTTCACAAAAGCTTGGGGGTGGCACCGAGCAGGTCAAACTCAAGAAAGCAAAAGCATTTCAGCATAGCTAACACAAGGAAGGGTGAAAATAAAAGATCTGGGAAAGATTTATGAAAGCCAGATTGTGGGGTTCTTTTAGACTGTTGGTATTAAAATTTTGAACTTAATCCAAGAACAGGAACAAGTACAAATCAAGGTTCTGAGTTAAAACCTGAAGGAATGTGACAAGCAGTCTCAGATGTGTTCAGTGTCTCAAGGCGCACTGTACCAGAAGAATCGCCTACTTAGACATGCTCATTGTAGCTTCCCTTAACTATTCCAGTAATCACATTGGGCTACAGACTTAGCTTGCGTAATGACTCTCGATTTCAACTTTTTGCTATGGAGAGCGTTGATTTCAACAGCTTTTCACAGTAAGGCTCTTGAGAAGTTTCAGACGACACTTTTGTTCCCCTCAGTGTAATTACTTTTTTTCCCCCCAAAATACACTAAATAAAAATCACTGTAAGAAGTGATATGTGGCCAGTATAGAAAAAAAGTATGCCAATTTACTCAAACTAACATTAACTAGTAGGAAATTTCATAGAGAGCAAATCAGAATTAGGCTCTGTATATTATCCCAAAACGTGGGGTTTGTTTTTTCAGACGTAAGTTTAGGGATCCATGGCTCTGTAATTTGTGGTGCATGTTAGCTATTTCTATGTGAGATAGTTTATTGTGCCAGCCTGGCTGATAAACACAAGTAGGATTAACTGAAGGTCAGAGAGATAATGGCTCGGTGAGCCTCGCCTTTCTTGTCTCTTGCTCTTTGATCATCGGACCAGTGTGCGGCTGCCTTGCTTGTTCTGTGCCTCAATTTATAGGCTACACTACCTGGGGGACGCCTAGCCTGTGGACTGTGTCGCTGTAAGTTGAGGTCCCTTTAAGACATCTCTGGAGCTGGGGACTGGCAGTTGGGACTGGTGGTAGTTGACAGTTGGTGATCTGCCTAGTGATTGGCTGCTGTGCTGAGTTAGCCTTGCTCTCTATAAATAGAGGAAGATCTGGCAGCAGACTAGACTTGAAGGACTGCTAGTCTCTCACAACTCTCTCTCACAGGAGTTAGTTGCACTGAGCCATTTGTAGTGCTTTATAATTTAACTGTTCATTTCTTGTATTATATATTTATCTGTATATGATTTAACAGTTCATTTCCTGTTATATATCTAATTATCTTTATAAATAAATATATTTAATTATCAGCAATTTGGTTTTATCTCTCTAGAGAACCCTGTCTAACACACTATGTGTTTCAAAGTCCATTCGTTTTTACATTTTATTTTATTACCAAGGTGTTCTAATAGACTATAAGTTTGTTCTTAAGTGCAATTGCAGTGTAAAATAATCATGTGTCTCCTAACAGTCAAAAACTGATGAAGATTGTGCAGAATGAAGAACATACCAGTCAAAAAATGACTCCTTTACATCCTCCTTCATCGCACACTATCAAGTCATACCTTCCTCCTCTGGAGAATAGCATAGATTTTCATCACATTCCACTTGATGTACAACATATACTTATTTCTTTTACAGTATTATTTATTATATTTACATATGCATTGTCTTTTTTTCCTATCTGTAGGAAATGTTTGGATCTCTTAAGATGGAATACATCATAACTTTTCCCATTAAAATTAACAGAATTTTAAAAATTTAATGGGATTTTGCTTATAGTGTGTTTGACTGGAATGATATTATAATAATAGCATGAGGGAGAGGATCTGACCTCCTATAACGTCACGAGGCGGGAGGAGGAGAGTCAGTATCTGTCAGCATCAGCTGTCCACAGTGACCCCTATGACGTAGAGGTGAGATCATGCCTGCACTCTCCAGCCCTCTTGGTCTGTTCTGAGACCAAGTCCCCCTCGCACAGAGCTCTCTTTTCTGCTGATCTCATTAATTCTTTGCAGTGACTGCACAGAACTCACGTAACAATGGGGTTTATTAGCGAAATTATCGGCTTATAGTTCCGGATCAGAAATGCTAAGACTGTAGCTCTGTAGTTAGGATAGCCTTCTCTCACCCAGGCAGATATCTATAGATCTCTCTTTCTCGCTCACTCGCTCTCTCCCTCCCTCTCATCTTTTGCCATGAGGGCCCTTGGTCTCTACCCTGATCAAATCTTTTAATGCTACCGGCACGTGCCCAGTGGGCACTGCACGCTGCCTTAAGCCTCAGCCCGAAGGTTCTAGCTCTCTGGGTCAGCAAACCTACCTTCTCCAATTAAGTGCCTACAAGCACCTGAGCAAGGCTCCCCTTCAAAGGCACTGAACTTTACTCACTCCTTGAGCCTTAGAAACCCACCACTCTGCCTGGTTCTCTGGCTCCACTGCTGCCTCATCTAGCATTACAGCTGGCTGTCCCTGGATCAAAGAGATTCAATATGTAAGTATGGTATCCCAGGGTCTGCAGACCAGGCTCCACGCCTGACTCTTCCATTGTGGAAGTGAGACAGGCCTCTTCCCACTCGTGCTTCTGACATGGCTCAATTTTAAGCTAGCAGGATGGCAAAACTGACTCTTTCTTGATAGATTTCCAAGGTTTAACCATCACAATTAACCCTGTTAATGATCATAGAATCCGTTCAGCATCTTCTCCCTCATTTTCTTACCTTGACCCATCAGGAAAAAGTAGTTTGGCGGTGGGTTTCTAAGACCATGACTCCCACCCACTGCCACCAACTCAATTCGGACTCCTGGAAACCCGCCAGGAAAGGGTGGAACTGCCCCTGTGGGCTTCCAAGACTGTAACTCTTTACAGGAGTACAAAACCTCATCTTCCTCCCTCACAGTGAAGAGTGTCTGTCGATTTGGAGCCATATTCTATAATTCACTGCACCGTGGACATAATGTCACAAAGCAATCACTAGGTATTCATCAACGGAGCGCCAGCCCTAGGGAAAGGCTCTGTCTCTTCTGGGTGAAAACTCTCATCTCCGTTTCTCTAGCATGTTTCTCTTGTTTCCTGGAGAACACCACAAGGCTTCTATCTACAGAACCCATTTGTACTTGCTTGCTTCTGTGCCTAATCTGTTCCTTTCCTAGCTCAAAGAATGATTGCCTTACGATTTAAGACACACCCTACACTCACTGATCTCTTTAACCTAATAATGAGCACTCTGGTCCCAGAGGTGATTGCATCCACAGGAGTAGTAGGGGTTAGGCTTTACAACACGTATTTCCAACTACTGTTCCTTCCTCGTTGTTTTCAACTTTTGTATTCCAGTGGCCATTCCAGTCACCATTATGGAGATAAATGTATTGTGTCAGATCACATCATGGGGGATCACCAGGTCTCAACTGCCAAACCAGTCAGGTGGACACAAATCCTTTATCAGCACAATGTCCCCTCCAGTAGAGAAATCTCATAATTCACAGGAAATGTGGTAGAAAACTATTTTGTAGTGGATGGATGGTGTCCAGTGCTTGTCTGGGGATGAAGTAAGGAAGAAAGAAATTAAGTACAAAGGGAATGAGGAAACTTTTGCGTGTGATGCATGTTAATTATACTCATTGTGATAATGACATCATGGGCATAGACGTAGGTCAAAATTCATCAATTTGTATATTTTTAATATGTGTATTCTATCATGTATAAATTATACTTCAATCAAAAAATTTAAAGGATAAGAAAGGAGATCAAAACTCAATATAAATTGAGAAGATAAGAGCAAACAGTTAAAATCAATAAATACTCTTCAACATATTAAAAGATGCACAATTTCACTTACAATAAAAGAAATGTGAAATAATGATGGCATATTTTCTTTTCAGATTGGGAAAAATTCAAAATATTTTTAATACAATGATGAATGAAGCTATGGAGAAACACTCTCAAGCTTTCTAGGTGGTAGTGCAAAATGGGAGGAAATTTGGGCAATGTTCAATATCTGCAAATGCATTTATTCTTTGAGTCAGCATTCTCATTTCTAGGAATACAATCTAAAGATAAACCTCCATAAAAAACAAAAGGTTATTCAGTATAACATCATACACCAGAGCAATATTAGGAACAATCTAAATAACCATTCATATAGGAGCCTAATTGTGTAAACCACTGAACCTTCCCACACATTGAAGTAGTATCCAGTTCTAAAATGGAATTTTAACTAAAAATAGAAGCTAACTATGTATCAAATTGATAACCTAACTATATATCAAATTGATAACCCAATCTCAAAACAGATATTTAAAATATAGTAATTTAATTGTAGTGGTGGTTTGCTGTTCCTTAAGAACAAACAAACAAAAAACCCTGCACACAAATATTGAATCTTTTTTTAGAAGATTTGGCTTTGGTGTTGACCTTAGAATAATAGTTCTGATCCTAGTTTATGCAATTTGTCGACTTGTGAAAATGTTCATATGAATTAGGGGAAGGAGAGGGAGAACTTGGTAGTCTTGCTTTGGAACAGGAGGGGTTAATGTGAACTCATTTTTTAAGTATATATTTCTTAGTTCTGTCTACTGAAAGGGCGAGGCATACAAGTAATTCCAAGCCAGTAGCAAGGGCACAATTTCCCAGTGTGAAGAACTGTGCAGGGTCTGAGATTGTATCATGCTTGCAACCTAATAGGCTGGCTTGCCACAGTTCCATGAATGCTGGCAAAACACAAAAAACTCTGGGGTCAGCAACAGATCTTTATTACTCACATAAATAGCAACTGCCAGGATAGCCACATTTTTGCCCATTCCCCAGCCCACAATATCCACGGGGTAACCCAAAGAGGGTCAGGTGACATCCACACAGGCACTGGATTCTGTTACAGAAGAGGAGCCCCGAAGCTAAGGAATCCGAGTCCGGTAGAATGGGAAGGCTGTCTGAAATTTGACCCAAAGAGAGACAGACATTATCTTTATCATGCTGGGCAGTAAACAAACCTGTCCTTGGCTCTGGAGAAAGACGCTATGTCTATCTTCTTCCAGTGCTATTCACTACACATACGTCCTTGAAAAGATGACCCTTCACAAAGAATGGCCACTGCCTCATGCACAGAATGTGCAGCAACATGAGAGCACCATAGAGAATTGGGTCCCCAAACTCGGGTCTAAACACCATTCCCCACTACAAGAAACCAGGACGATGCTAATAGAGGCTCTGACTTGTGTATTTACAGATTACGTTGTTACCGAGAAAGTACCAGGTGAACCTGGACTACTTTATTACATCAGAACGTAAAGAGATTCTGAAAAATTGATAAAGACATTTAAAGATTATTAAACCCAGCTTGAAGAGGATCCTATTGACCACAGTTAGCACTATTTGAGTATCAAAAATCTTAATAAGTTTGGTTGTCACAGAATAATCCTTCAATGTAATTGATGGCTCTTACCATAATAGTATATTGCCTGTCTGTCTACCGCTAGTAAGAGGCTTTATGTGCTAGATTTTCATAACCTTGAGCCTAGGCAAGCACACATGTCTTTTCAAAAGAAGCATGGTTTACTTGCACAAAACGTACCAGTTTTGAGAGATCATTAATGCCTTTGTAGTGGTTTCTGTGGGTAAGAAACAAATGGTGAGAATTTTAATTGGTCCCTCTGTCTATGGTATTGGAATGAAGTCTACTTAATTTTTCAAGATATGTTCATGCCCTGATTTTATGTACTTGTATCTCTTAATAAATATTGTGATACTTAAGCAGAATTAATAAAAATAAGAGCAATGGATTATATAATATGTTAAATATAAAAAGAATCCATGAGGTCACATACTAAAAATTCAAACCCACTGCTACGAACGAAGTCCATTCGAATCCTTTATGGCATCTCTGAAGCTGCAAATCTTTAGAGGAACAGAGATCCTCATATTTCTCCCAAAGAGTGGCCGGTGGATTTGAACCACTGACTTTGGTGTTAGCCATCCAGTACAACTTACCTGATAGCATCATCATGACTCCTTTAGTGACAACTTAAAAGGGTGAAGGCGGTACATGACAGAACAACGCTACCTAAAAAGTATTGTTGTTGGGTGTCTTAGATCAGTTCTGACTCATAGTGACCCTGTGTACAAAGGAACAAGTCACAGGGAATATGAGTGACTATTTTAAGATTCTGCACCTAGATACAGCAGAGTGAAACTGGAGAAACCAACAAACAAAAAGGATCCAGAGAAATTATTTTCAAAGAAGCAGAAACTAGTTTGACATCTTATACCTCAATAGGAAATATAGTAGCAAAACTCTTGTTGACAGTAACAACAAAGAAACTCCCCGATCCCGCCTCATCCTCACAGCTGTTCTGGTGTTTGAGCCCCCTGTTGCCGCCACTATGTCAGTCCATCTCCTCGAAAGTCTTCCCCACCCCTCCTTTCTTTTTATTTTCTTTTTTGGCTTACCCTCTACTTTACGAAGCATGATAATCCTTTCAGAAACTGGTCTCACCTGATAAAAGTACTTGGTACGACATTTCCTCATCCATGTTTCTAAGGAACATTCTGGATATATAGACAGATCTGTTTGTTCTTCTGGCAGTCCATGGTACTTCCTATATTCTTTGCCAACACCATAATTCTAATGTACCAATTCTTCTCCAATTGTACTTAATCCTAACAGTGACATCCTTGTTCTTTAACACATTCTCATTAAGTCTGTCCTGAGTTGTAGTGACCCTATCGAGATAGGTTTCCAAAGTTTTGCATATCTTCCTGGAAGAAGACAGCTTCATCTTTCTCCTGCTGAGTGGCTGGTTGGTTTGAACCTCCAGACTTGATTAGCAGTTGGGTTAGCAGTACACCACTTATCTGACAGTGCCATCAGTGCTTCCTTGCCTTGTGTAATATGTCCCTTGGTTCCTTCATTGTTGCTTCCATAGGGTTGATGGTGGATACAAGTAAAATGAAAGACTTGACAAATTCTATCTTTTCTCCATTTGTCACTATGCTACCTACTGGTCTAGTTGTGAGGATCTTCATTTTCTTTATATTCAGTTGCTATGGATCTATGGATCAGAATGGTCTCGACGGCAGTGGTTTTTGTTTTGTTTTTTGATTTGTTTGTTGTTGGTTTTCTTTTTTACATTGAGTTTTAATCCATACTGAAGCCTGAGATCTTTGATGTTCCTCAATAAGAGCCTCAAGTTCTCTTCACTTTCAGCAAGTTTATATCATCTGCATATAGCAGCAGGTTACTAAGAAGCCTTCCTCCGATCCCAATGCCATGTTCAGCTGCTCTGGTTAGTTGCTCAACATACAGATTGAATAAATATGGTGAATGGACCCCGTCCTGACACACCCCTTCCTGATTTTAGACCATGCAGTATACCATTATTTTGTTTAAATGGCTGGTTCTTGCTCTACATAAAAATTCTGCATGAGTACAATGAAGTGCTCTGGAATTCCCATTCTTCTCAATGGTATATGTCGCTTTGATTTGTTTGTTGAGTTTCACAGTCTACTGCTTTGGGGTAGTCTATAAAACATGAGTAAACATATTTCTTGTGTTCCCTGCTTTCAGCCAAGAACCATCTGACATCAGCAATGATATCTCTTGTTGCAGGTCTTCCTCTGAATCGAGCTTGAATTTCTAGCAGCCCCCTGTCAAATGTACTACTACTACGTGTAGAAGCAAGGAAAGCAGAATGAGCCCCGCCTGGTCCTGCGCCATCACCACAAGTCTTCTTTTGTTTGAACCCATCCTTACACAAAGCATGTCAGTCTATCTTATTAGGTCTTCTTCTTTTTTGGCTGACTCTCTATTTTACTAAACATTATGTTCTTTACCAGGGACTGGTCTATCCTAATTACATGTCCAAAATATTTGAGATGCTCAGTTCTAAGGAGCATTCTGGCTGCTTTCATTTGTCAGTTTGTAGCACTATGGTAGCTTGCATGTTTCTGCATAATTTGGACATGTTTTGAAGAGAGACCAGTCCTTGGAAAAGGACCTCATGCTCAATTAAAGTAAAGGATCAGTGAAAAAGAGGAAGACCTTCAATGAGCTGAATTGACAAGGTGGCTGCAACATTGGGCTCAAACATACCAATATTTTGAAGCGAGCATGAGACCAGTCTGTGTTTTGTTCTGTTAGACTAAGGGTCCATATGAGGCAGAATCTATTTGAAGGCACCTAACAACAACAACAGCAGCAGGAGCCCTGGTGGCATAGTGGTTACATGTTGGACTGCAATCCCACATGGTCGACAGTTCAAAACCACTGGCAGCTCTGCTGGAGAAAGATTAGACTTTCTACTCCCGTAAACAGTTACAACTTGGAAACCCATAGGGGGATGCTGTGAGTCAGTCATGACTGGGTGACAGTGAGTTTGATTTTAGTTTACCAACAATTTTCTTATCCTATTCTAATATTGATGGGAAGTTTCACAAATGGAATTTTGAGTAAACACAAGAACAATATTATTCCACCTCAAAATGAATATGTGAGCCAGATGTGATAACTTTAAATAAACTGTACTGCCTATGAGTGGGAATAAGCTCAATGGCAGTGAGTGAGTATCTTGCCTCATGGAAAACATCTGCTAAAGTGTTCTGAAACCCCATGTAATCCACGGAAGGCTGAACAATGAATTTCTGTAAAGTTTTGCCTTATTTCTCTTTAGGTTTCATCGCGTTTCTTTCCCTCTCAGTCATGTGTATACATCATCGTTATTTATACCACTTCACCAACTTGTCATTAATTGCATTTGGGCCATGCCAAAATAAAAGGTACGCAGCAAGCGCACAGGCCTTTTGGCACTCAGGCTCTTACACGTTCTTATGGCTTACCTCCCTTTCAGTTATGCATTTTAAAGCAGAGTGAAAGGTCGTATGGCAGCTCACACAAAAACATAGTGTTGCTTTTAATGAAGATGGAAGATGGTGCTGAAGGCCAAGAAGGAAGCCCCTGCCCCTTCCAAAACTGAAACCAAGCAAAGACATTAAAAGCCAAGAATATCATGCTGAAAGTCATCCACAGCCACACACACACAGAGAGAGGGAAGGGTGGGGAGGAGAAGGGAGAGGAGGAGATTGTCTTCATGTCACCACCTTCTGGCAGCCCCAGACACCGAGGCTAGGAAGGCAGCCCAAATATCCTGGGAAGAGCGCCCCCAGGAGAAACAAGCTTGCCCACTATGCCAGCATCAATTTCTCCTGACCACGTGCTCATGGTGGAGTCCATACCCACACGCACCAGGCTGTGAAGAAGCTCTTTGACATTGATGTAGGCAAGGTCAACGCCTTGATCAGACCTGATGGTGAGAAGCTGCGTTTGTTCGACTGGCTCCTGACAATGATGCTTTACATGCTGCCAACAAGATAGGAATCATTCAACCTGGGTCCAGCTGGCTGATGCGAAATATAAACTTTTTATTTCTATTTATTTATTTTTGTTTGAGATGAACTTGTCACTAAAGACTCCAAGTCCATTTCAATTTTACTTTTCCTCTCTTCCTTCTTCTTTTTTAAGCCACACAGACCACTATTGAGGTTGGGGCGAAAGGAATCTGCAAGGATTTTTTGTTTGTTTGTTTTTAATCGTCTCGAGAAATGCAATCAACAACAATATCCTGTGAAACCCTCCATATATGTGGTTCAGTTTCTTTCCTCCCCTCTCCCACCCCACCCCACTCCTCCTTCTCTCCTCAATAACCTATCCCTCCCTCTCTCTCTTCCTACCCCCATCCCTGGCCTCAGGGGGCTTCGAGAGTATTTTTTACACGTTAGCACAGTGCTATGCTTCTACTAATACTCACTAACTGTGTATGGGATAAATTGTAAGCATGAGACAATATGTGCAGCGCTAGATCAGCATGTTGCTAGGCGTCATGAAACAGGTTCTGAGTCTTAGCAGCCCTGTGTCCAGCAGAACAAGGCACTGCCCAGTCTTGTCCATCCTCACAATCATTCTTTTGTTTGAGTCCCTTGTTGCAGCCAGGGTCCATCCGCCTCATTGAGGGTCTTCCTCTTCTTGCTGCCTTTGATAGCTTTGTCCAGGGACTGGTTTCTCCTGATAAGAGGTCCAAATGTCCAAAATATATGAAGCAAAGTCTTCCTATCCTTGCTTCAGAGAAGCATTCTGGCTGTATTTCCTTGGAGACAGACTTGTTTGTTCTTTCGGCAGGCCGTGGTACTTTCACTCTTCTTCCCCAGCATCATAATTCAAATGCTTCAATTCTTCATCGGTCTTCGTTATTCAAGGTCCAACTTTCACATATATAAGAGGTGATTGAAAATAGCCCGGCTTGGATTAGACACACCGTAGTCCTTAAAGTGACATCCTGCTCTTCAACACCTTAAAGAGGTCTTGATGAGTTGAGTCGACTCCACAGCAGTGAGTTTGGAGTGGAGCAAATTTGCCCAATGCAAATGTTGCCTGATCTCTCGACCACCACTTCCATGATCATTGACTGCAAGTCCACGCAAGACGAAAACCCTTGACTACGTCAATCTTTTCTCCATTTATCATGATGTTCCGATGGTCCAGTTGTGCGGATTTGGGTTGTCTTTACACTGAGATTCAATCTATACTAAAAGCTGCAGTCCTTGATTTCCAGCAGCAGTGCTTCAAATCCTCCTCACTTTCAGCCAAAAAGGTTGCCTAACGTGCATATTGCTGGTTTCTAATAAACCTTCCTCCAGTTCTGATGTCACGTTCTTCTTCATATAGTTCAGCTTCTAAGATTATTTATCCAGCATACTGCTTGAATTAGTATGGAGAAAGGATACAACCCTGAAGGAATTCTGAAATTCCCATTCTTCCCAATGTTATCCATAGCTTGTTATGATCCACACAGTCAAAGGCCTTTGCATAGACAGTAAAACACAAGTAAACATTTTGCTGGTATGTTCTGCTTTGAGCCAAGATCCATCTGACATCAGTAATGATATCGCTGTTCGATGCCCTCTTCTGAATCTGACTTAAATTGCTGGCAACCCCTGTCCCAAACTCACAATCATTGTTATGAGTGAGCACATTGTTGCAGCTATGGTGTCAATCCGTGTCAGAGAGGGTCTTCCTCTTTTGTACCACCCTTCTGCTTTACCAAGCATGTTTGCTATTTCCAGGGACAGGAAAATGTACTGAATCAACTGTTGTTGAATCGACTTTAGCGAATTTTTATTTCCATGTGATATTTATGATATTGTGTGATAGTTTCCAAACTCCGTCGGGTCATCTTTCTGTGGAATGGATACAAATATGGACCTCTTCCAGTCAGTTGGCCAGGCAGCTGTTTCACAAATTTCTTGGCAAAAGCACTCAATTTCTAGTGTGCTTCCAGTTCTCTGCTGGCTGGATGAAATATTACAACTGATATTTCATCAATTCCTGAAGCCAACTTGTTCACTAATGCCTTCGGTGCAACTTGGACTTCTTCCTTTGATATCATCAATTCTTAATCATATGCTACCACTTGAAATGCTGAATGTTGACCACTTTGGGGGTACAATGACTCTTGTGTCTTCCTTCCACCTTCTGTTCATGCTTCTTGCATCATTTAATATTTTTCCCATAGAATCTTTTAATATTGCGACTTGAGGCTTGAACTTTTTTTCTTCAGTTCTCTCAGCTTGAAATATGCTGGACTTGTTTAGTAAAGACTAGATCAGAGTTCTATAGACAAATGCATGAAGTCCAAAATTTATTAGGGGCTACCAGGTGGAAGGAGAAACTTGGAAATACTGCTTAAGAGCTACTGTGCTTCTAAGATAATGAAAAAAATTAGAAATGGATCGTGGTGATAGTTATACATCATGGAGAACATAAAAAAACACTGATTTTACAAATAAAAATGATTTAACTAGAAATGTTCTGTGGTGTGTATTTCACTACAATAAAAATAAATTATTTTACTTTGTAAGAGTTTTACAAATATTTCTGTAATATTTAAATCTAGAAGACCTATGTGTGTATTCCCCTAGAAATAACAAAAACCAAACCAAGCCCACTGTGTTAATCCAGTATGTCAAGAGAATCAAAATTCATAGACACTCATATGTGTATAAGAAAGAGTTTTATATAAAAAGATCAATTGTATATTGAGAAAACATCCCAACCCAGTCCAGATCAAGTCCATATATCCAATATTTGCCCATCTTTCCAATACCAGTCTATAAATTCCTCTTCAGATTCACACAACACATGCAATGACTCCAAATTCAGGAAGATCTCAGGCCAGTGGGTGGAAA
>NW_022103911.1:6387333-6394387 GCF_000313985.2 Echinops telfairi
TAGACTCTACCCCTTCACTCAAGTTGACAGGAGATTATGTAACCGCCAAACCACTGTTGTTAAATCAATTTCAACTCATAGGGGTTCAATCATATAAACCAGAACTACCCCATACTGCTTCCAAGACTCTAAATCCTTATGGAATCAGATTGCCTCATCTTTGTCTGGTGGAGTGGCTGGTGGGTTTGAGCCACTAACCTTTCAGTTAGCAGCCAAACACTTTAACCACTGCGCCACCAGGGATCCTGGGGAGAGAACAAAATTAAGTCCACTGTGTCAAAGATAGTGAATTAATAAGAATATAATACATTGTTTGTTCTATGTTGTGTCTTCTACATAAGGCAATGAGCGCACAAATGATAACTGCCTCCACCTGAATAATCTGTAATTCAAGAGAAGGAAACAATTTGGGGTAACTATCTGAGGATTCACACACCACTTTGTTTTTCTGTTCAGTGCAGGATCCCACCACACAACATCCAGACTCAAGGGCCCTACAACCTCTGTAGGTTACTTCCCCCTGACACCCCAGT
The DNA here is from genome assembly GCF_000313985.2 of Echinops telfairi. Lineage (NCBI taxonomy): Eukaryota > Metazoa > Chordata > Mammalia > Afrosoricida > Tenrecidae > Echinops > Echinops telfairi. The sequence continues at coordinate 6,387,867 of NW_022103911.1, forward strand.
GAAACGTGTCTTTTAGTGTAGTAGATGCTGGGATGCAAAGCTGGATGACCTCACTTTCAGAAGTGAGTTGTCCATTCCCCAACCTCTTGAAAACGTTGGCAGCAGCTGATGCTCTCGGCGAGTCCCTCTCCAGGAATTGTCTTCAGCTGAAGAAAGTCATCTTGCAAGGGCGTAAGAGGACACAAAGATCTGTCTCACTTGCCGTAATGCAGACAACTACAGGACTATTCCAATTTGAGCTTGTGGCTTCAGCCGATGCCCGTTTTGAAGGTTACATTACAGAATCTGTCCAATCTTGCTCCCTCATTCCCAGTTCTAGTCATCCAGTGTTGCCGTCAGAAAATAAAACAACAACAATAACAACAAGACCAACCCACACACCCATGGCCTTAAAGAACATTTATTTGCTCACCATTCAGGAAGCTAGATGTGTGGATTTATGGCATGGTTCTAAGGAGAGGTCCTTCTTTGTCTCAAAGCCAAAAACCAAACTCACTGGCACAGAGTCAGTTCTGATTCAAAGCAACCCTACAGGACAGAGGAGAGCTCCCGTGAGTTTTTGAGACTGTAACTCCTTACGGTAGTAAAAGTATGGTCTTTTTCTCACAGAGTGGCTGGCAGCTTCAAACTACTGGCCTCACAGTTAGCAGCCCAACTGGTAACTACTATGCCACCAGGGCTCCCGTTTCAGTCTCTAATTGCTGGCACTTGTAGATGCATCTGCTGTGTATGTGTGTGTGCCTCTCTATGGCATCTTTCCCTCTCTGTATGTCTGTGTATATTTTGCTTATGCATTGGGCTGCTAACTACAAGGTCAACAGTTCAAAACCACCAGCCACTCCTTGGGAGAAAGATAAAGCTTTCTACTCCCAAAAAAGGATCACAGTCTCTTGGAAACCCCCAGGGACAGTTCTGTCCTGTCCTATAGGATCATCACAAGTTGAGACTGACTGGAAGTGAATTTGGTTTTCTAGTTTTTTATACCTCAGAAATAATTAGGTTTAGGACACCTGGTATGACCCCATAAACATAGCAAAAAGGAAAAAATATCTCACTTCCAAACAGGGCCATATTTATAGGTATAGGGTTAGAATTTCAACACGTTTTTTAAACACACATTTTGAGGGGACATAATTCAATATACAAAAGTTCTCCATCGTTGCGGAGCACTAACCTCTGACACCCAAATCTTTATCTCAGAATTCTTTGGAGCCCAGCTTGCAACATCGAGTTAGTGTAAATCTGCCCTCAATGATGTCCACTGGTCCTCATTCTAACCCCAAAGCCATACTGAACATTAAGACAATGTTTTTTCATGTGACGGTCTTTCTGTCATGTGAAGACAGTTATTACATAGATATGTCGTGTGGAGAGAGTTCCAGCCTTTAGCTTTTGAAAGAAAAACAGGATAGTTAGCCCTGTGATATGAGTTTCTCAAAGCCAAATAGGGCTGTAGAAACTCATACCACAGGGCTAACTAGTTCCACAGACAATTCACCATCCCCAACTTTGAAAATAGTCTTGCATTTTATGTTTTTTAATTACCACACAATTGGATGCTTAAAACACCACCTGTTTATTAGCTTACAGTCCTGTAGGGCCTTCTTCTGGAGAAAGTGGGCTTAACGAGATTCTCTGCATAAAGATTCTCAAAGCAAATATCAAGGTGTTAGCTTAATTAAGCTCTTATCTGAAGGCTGCAGGGGAAAATGTTCTTCCAAGATCATTGTCAGATGGTTGGCAGGATATTATTCCTTGTGATTACAGGACTCATATTCCAATTTCCTTGCTGGCTGTCAGTCAAGAGCCACTCCGGTTACTGTTCCCAGAGGCCACCCATATTCCTTCTCCAGCAGTCCCTTCGATGTTTCAACCTCCAGCAACGCGATGAATCCTCTTCACAGGGATCTCTCCCAAACCCTCTTCTGCCATCAGACACAGAATGCTCTCTGCTGAAACCTCCTGAGAGAAGATCTTTCCCACCCAGATAATTTCCCTATTTTAACATCAATTGTCCCATATACCATAACATAATCACAGGATCAGGGGGGAACAACTTTGGGAAGTCATTTTAGAAAGTCCGCCTACCTAAACCCTCAGCATGACTGGGGAGCTTTTGCATGGATTCCTCAGATCAGCCCCCTCTCTTCTCCCCACACCAGTAATTGAATCATTCCTTACGACCCTCACACCTTTATCTCCTACTTGCCCGCTCCTTTCCAGCAGATGATCCTGCTTTGAACTTCCCACATACACAAAAATTTAAAGTTGCTTGTCCAGAACCTTTCATCTTTGGCTATTTCACTCTAAAACTTTTATATCTGCCCTCATTTGTCACCTTCCTGATATAGCATGGTGGTTACTCATTGGGCTGCTAACCAAGAGGTTAGCAGTTTGAAACCACTAGTTGATCCCTGTGGAGAATGATGAGGCTTTCTACTCCTGTAAAGAGTTACAGCTTCAGGAACTCAAAGGGGCCATTCTACCCTGTCCTATAGGGTCACCCTGAGTCAAAATTGACTCGATGACATTGAATTTGGTGTTTGTTTGGAGATCAGAGAGCAGTGAGAAGGATCCCTTTTTCATGATAAAGTTCTTTCTCTGGTATGTTAAGCTTCTCAGGTGGCATATTCCTAGTATTTCTTAACCCTACTCGGATCTCTGCCATTCAAAGAAAGAAAATAGAGTGGGGAGGAGGATAGAGCTGAAGAAAGAAGGAAGAGGAAAGAAGGAAGGACTCATACTATCAATAGACAACCACAACCATTGTTATATGATCTTCAGCAAAATTTCACTTGCACGTATATAATGCTGTTTTTCTATAATTTGAGCATTCTGTTGGGCCACCTTTCTTTGGATTGGGTACAAATATGGATCTCTTTCACTGAGTTGGCCAAGTAGCTGTCCTCAAAATTCCCTGGCATAGACCAGTGATGCTTCTAGTGCTTCCTCAGCTAGTTGAAACATTTGAATTTGTATTCCCTCAATTCCTGGGGCCTTGATTTTGGCTAATGCTTTCAGTGCAGTTTGGACTTCTTCCTTCAGTACCAGCATATGGTTCTTGCTCATATGCTACCTCTTGAAACGGCTGAATGTCGACTTGTGCTTTTTTGGTACAGGGACTCTGTGTATTCTCTCCATCTTCTTTTTTGTTGCTGTGCAAAGAATTTTACACATGTGTAGGACATCTTTAGTCTCTAATACATGAATTGTTAACATGTACATCTTCATAACAGGCGATTGGAAACTAATTACACCAGCTGTGAAGGTTGAAGATGTGCTAAAATTTTCAGTTACATTTCATAGACTACTACATGTCACAAAAATGCATAGAGCATTTGAAAATGATTTTTCCTGCATCATTCAACATTTTTCCCATACAATCTTTCAATATTGCAAGTTGAGACTTGAGTGTTATCTTTAGTTCTTTCGGTTCAAGATATGCTGAATGTGGTCTTCCTGTTAGGTTTCCTAACTCTAGGCCTTTGGGCATTTCATGATCATATTTCACTTTGTCTTCTCGAGCTTCCCTTTAACATTTTCTCTTCAGCTCTTTGGCTTCATCATTTCATCCAGGTTCCTTAGCTATCTATGTTTAAGAGCTAGTTTCAGACTCTCATCTGACACACATTTCAATCCTTTGGTTATTCTTTCCTGTTTTGAATGGCCTTTTGCTTTCTCCATGACTGATGTTCTTGATGTGCTCCCTTCATAAGGTTTTCTGCCAGTACAGCTTAATGCATCAAGTCTGTTCTTGAGATGCGCTCCCAATTCCAGTGGGATATAGTCAAGGTCTTATTTTGGCTCTTGTTGACTCGTTTTAATTTTATGCAGTTTCAACCTAAACTTACATATGAGCAATTGATGGTCTGTTTCACAGTCCACCCCTGGCCTCATTTTTGCTGCTGATATTGAGCTTTTCCATTGTCTCTTCCCATGGATGTAGCCCAACTTCGTTTCTCTACATTCCATCTGGAGAAGTCCACATGTATATTTTCCTCGTGTATTGTTCGGGGAAAAAAAGTTTTAAAAAAAGTATTTGCTACAAACAAGTCGTTGATCTTGCAAAATTCTACCATGAGATCTCCAGCTTCGTTGCTAACACCAGGACCACATTTTCCAACAGCCGTTCTTTCCTCTTTCTTTCCAATTTTTGCATTCCAGTTGCCAGTAATTATCAATGCATCTTGATTGAATGTTTGATCAATTTCTAACCGAAGATGCTGGTAGATTTCTTCAATTTCTCCATCATTAGCTTTAGTGGTTGATACATAAATTTGAATAATAGTCGTATTGATTGGATTCCTTGAATGAGGATAGATATAATCACATCACAGACAACATTGTACTTCAAATTTGATCTTGAAATGTCCCTTTTGACAATGAATGCAAAGTCATTCCTTTTGGATCTATCACTTGAAGAATAAACCATTTGATTTTATGATTCAAAATAACCAATACCAGTCCACTTCAGTTCACTAACTGTGTTAGTCTGGGTAGACTAGGAAGCAAATTCATGGATACTCACATGTGTACAAAAAGGAGCTTTATATCAAAGAATAATTGTATATTAAAAAAACACTCCAGCCAACTCCAGATCAAGTCCATAAGTTTGATATTAGCCCCTATGTCTGATACCAGTCTATAAATTCTTATTCAGACACATGCAATGACACCGAATGCAGGAAGATTACAGGCCATCCATGGGTGGAAAGCCTTGTGGATCCAGTGGTGGTGGAAGCATCTCAGCACTGACATGGGTCTCTACATGGCTTCTCCAGCTCCAGGACTCTAATTCCATCAGCATAGTTCTATGTGTCATGCCAGCATGAAGATGAAGCAGATAAATGTGGGTCTGGCCTCCAATGAGCTATTTATTTCCATAGCGCCTCCAAATGAGATCATCAAGCCATGATCTGATTGACAGGCTAAACTCCACCCCTTCATTCGTAATAGTCTCAAGTTGACACCAGATTGTGTAACGACCACACTAACGCTTATGATATCAATCTTTGTGTGTTCAATTTCATTTTTGTTAACTTCCAATTTTATTAGATTCATACTTCATGCATTATGAATTCTTTTTAGTAGATTTTTGCAGCTATTTATTATTATTATTTTGAGTCGTGCACCATCAGCACATGAAGATCCCAAGGACTTTACTCCATTCATGTCATTAAGGTTGACTCTACTTTGAGAAAGCAGCTCTGTCATCATTTGAGTGCCTCCTGACCTGAAGGGCTCATCTTCTGGCACTATCTCTGATACTGTTCTGCCTTTATTCATTAGACCTTCCTCTGACAATGGAACATCATGATAAATGGAGAAAAGTTTGAAGCTAGCAAAGGTTTTGTCTTGCTTGGATCCACAACCAATGCTCATGGAGACAGAAATCAAGAAGTCAAATGATGCATAGCATTGGGCACATCTGCTGCCCAACACCTCTTTTAGGTTTTGAAAAGCAAGGACATTACTTTGAAGATTAAGATGTGTCTGACCCAAGACATTTTATTCTCAATCACCTCTTATGCATGTGAAAAGTGGACAGTGAATGAGGACTGAAGAAGGCGTTCCTTCTTCCAAGGGAGAGCTGTTGTGTGGACAGACTATGGACTTTCAGTGCCACTGTTGAAGAATAGTGGAGGGACAGAGACTACCAAAGAACAAACAGATCTGCCTTGGAAAAAGCAAAGCCAAATGTTCCTTAAAGACAAGGATGTCAAGACTTCAAGTCAAGGACTTTGGACAGGAGAGACCAGTCTCTGGAGAAGAACCTGGTGCTTGGTAAAGTAGAGGGGCAGCAAAAATAGAGGAAGACTCCTGGACAAGATGGATTGACACATTGGCTGAAACCTAAGAGCCATCATGGTCCCGGTGCAAGACACAGCAATGGTTTGTTCTGTTCTGTTGCTCATAGGGTAGCTATGCCTCAGAGCCGACTCGATGGTATTTCACAACAGGCAAGTAAGGCAAGGAGTCCTGTTGCCATCGTGAGTTACATGTTGGGCTGCTAATTGCATGATGGACAGGCGTTCTACTCCCCTAAAGATGTACAGTCTTTGGGAACCCCGCAGCAGCAGTTCTACTTTGTCGTAGAGCTTCACTCTAAGTAGGCATCAACGTGATGGCCGTGAGTTGGGGCTTTCCTTTCGAACTGGCCTTTCCAGCCCACTCCCTTTCCAAACTTGGGATGCCTGCAGGCTCCAGCCTCTTCGGGGTCTGCGCGATTCCCCGTGGGTTCGTGGCCTTTGGAGCCGCAGGTGCAGCTTCCTCTGCTGGCCGGGCAGTTGAGGACACCCGTGCGTGTCCGACCGCGAAGGAAGGATGCGAACGGCGTCCCGCACTAGGTGGCGGCAGCGCGCGCCTCTGGACCAGCTGCTCCCGCGGCGCCCGACGGAGGGTGCGGACGAAGGCGACTGTGCCGCGCGGCCAGGCGCGTTAGGGAGGAATCCGAGCCCGGGCGCGGGAGAGGGGCGTCGTGGACCTGGGAGGTCGCAGCATCGGAGCGCGGCCCCGGCGGG
>NW_022103911.1:6394690-6400459 GCF_000313985.2 Echinops telfairi
GGGGGGCTGGGGAAGGAGCGCCCCCGCTCCCCGGGGGTTCTGGTGAGGGGACAGGCAACTTTTCTCCCAGGGTAACACTTGTGGCCACCGGGACGCGGGAATCTGCACTGCAGCTGGTCCAGAAGTGGATACTCCTGGTCCACCTGGTCTAGTCCGCCTTCCTCAGGGAAGCATTCTAAAGGGAAAACCATCCAACAAGGCCGCTTTGATCATCGCTAGGCTTTCTCCAGGAAACAGTGCTAAGAGTTTTTTGTTTGGGCTTTGCTTGGGAATTCCGGGTCTCTTTTTCACAAATCTGATTCCGCCCTTTCCTGTCCCCTTCCACCCACACTCCTGTGAACGCACCCCCAAACGAAATGAAGAGTTTGCATCGAAACCTTAATCTAGCCGTAAACGGATAGTATATTCATTTACAGCTAGCACTTTTGTCGAATTGTATACTTTATGCAAAACAGACTAACACATTTTAAATTCCAGAGTAACCATGATGAGTTTATAAGAAAGAAAGATATAGGAATTTGCTGGGTGGTGAGCAAATTCTCTCTCCACTTTCAAATGAATAAGAGCAGAAGGATGAAAGGCAAGACAGTGAATGCGGTTGTAACTCCAGGAAGGCCTGGCCATTACAAGGCGCGATGTGGGGAAAACTTTCATAGGAGTATATCAAAAGTAGGTCTTGAATGCATTTGTGGTGAGAAGGAGTAAGTGGCGCTTAGTAAATATGTGTCAGGGGGAGGTTTATGTGAGTTCTCTCATCTGTAAACGTTTCAAGTGACTCTTTTAAGTCTTTGTGCAAAACCACATGAGCTGTAGCAACCCTGTTCTGTTGGAAGTGTGAGTAAAAGAGAAAGACATTGTACAAAGGGGAACTCGGGTCTTTTCAAGAGCTATCCTCTGAAATTGCAATTTTCCACAGTTAGTTTTCCTCTCTGGAAAAAGCTCCGCTGTCATATACAGTAAAATATTATCAAATGAGCAGTTAAAAGGGGATTCTACTAAATTCTCAGAGAGCAGTCCTCTGAATTTCATAAAAGAATGAGAATCCTTAGAAGCATTAACTAGAAACTCGTTCACAGCATGACCTTGGGAAAGCTGGGAAGGGGGATTTGTTCCTCAGACTCTGCTGCAACAGAGGGTCTTCATATTTGTCATGCTTTAAATATCAAGTGCCCCAAACTCCAGTCTAGTTATTAATACCACAGGGTCTCAGATTCAAAACACAAATTTATCTGAATACACTAGGGCAAAAGGAATATACTTAAACTACAGTCTTCAACACTGGGAGGACTATTTGGGAAAATAGTAGCAAAATATTTCTGGAATAAACCTGTTCAATATTACAATGAAAAGTTACTTTAACTGAATTACAAATAACTGCTCCCATATGCTTTTGGAACCAAAGACTGAAAATGTAAGTGTCTGAGGGCTAACGGTGCTTTCTTTTTAACATTGTATGAAGATCTCTTGCTTTTGTAGTACATTATTTAAATTGGTGGTTATTTGTTTATTATTAAATACACTCAAAGACCTTTCAAAATTTGGGACATTATAGATACATCTATAGGGATGTCTCTTTCATTTAACAGTTATATTTCATTTAATAGTTATATTTTTCACAGGTTATATTTAATCATATATCTTGTTTATTTTATATACAAAGATTTGTTTGCATATAGTGCGATAGAAATGAGAGAGCTTATGTCAGACTCAAGAATTCATAATTTTTCATAAAACAGACCATGCATGCTCTATTTTTCAGATATCAATATTATAATATTTTGATATTTCTACCTATAACAACATACCTAGTAAGGTATACACAATATTTTGCCAATTTATTTAGTAGGTCCAGTAGCGTGAACTATTTGAAATACAGACAATAACAGATGATTCTATTTTACTCTTGCATCTTGTTTAAAAAAGAGAAAGTTTTCAAAATACAAAGCAATAAATTGCTATGCTTTTGAAAAAGATGCCTTACCAAAGAAATGGAAGCAACGTTGCAAAGTTTTCTCTGCATGGAGTGTTAGTTTCCAAATACAAGTAAAAAAATATTGCTACTCAGGCTAAAGTTCATACACGCATCGTTTTATTCCAAACTGTGTCTGAACATCTCTCTATGATCTTTGTATGACTTCAGACACATTCTTTCAGTAATGCCTCATCAGAGTGTCTTTTTCAAAAGACCCAATCAAAACAGTGGCTTCTAAGGGGATCTTCTGGGCCAGTTAAACACAAGGTAGAAAGGTCAGCTCAGAAAGTTATGGTGACTGATTTGGGGGTTTGCAAAGGGATCATCCTGGTAGATTTTCTTGAAGGAAGAAAATTTCAGGAAATTGGAAACTGTATTACTGAGAAAAATGCCATAAAAGTTTCTTCATCATAACAGTGCACCTGTTCATTCTTCTAGGGTAGCAAGGGCGGTCCTAGAAACCTCTCCCCCTCCACCCCCGCTATAGCGCTATAGCCCAGCTCGCTCACTTGAGCAAAGACTTCCCCAGAGCCCCTCATAAAGTGTATAGACCTAGGTGGAGGAGATGTAGAGAAACGATAGCTTCACATTTTGATATTTTTGTTTAATAAAGAGTTATGATTTTGCAGCAATACTTCTTTATTGACCTTTGTATATCAAAACAAAAGTAACAACTCAGGTTTTTTTTTAAAAATCCTACTAGCCTGCTTTAAAAACAAAAAAAGCTTCATATACCTTATCTAAATTAAGGAAAAGCTCTAATTTTGCATTTCTCACTTTTACTTAAGTAAATTATGTTTTGTGTCATCTTGATTATAAGAAGCACCCAAATAATTATGTCAGGACTCACCAGAGTTTGGCAAGGATTTGAAAGAAGTGTACAAGGGCATCACAAATGGAACGTCCCCTTCCTGATGCGTGTCTAGTTGTGCATTTGGCACAGTTTTTACTCTATTTTCTCTATAGTCTCCTGCCCTTCTCTGGACTATAAATATGTGGATATACACAGAGGGGCCTCACAACATTTGTGGGAGAATTCCATTATCTTTTAGTTCTATATTTTTCACAAGCATTTTGAAAACTCCTCAGGTGCTGTGTGTATTTCTTGACAATGCAACTTGGAATTTTCCGAAAACTTAGTAAGCCCCGTGGTTGCTTTGTGTCCTTCAAGAATATATTCCAGATGATGCGCTTGGACTCCCTCAACTCAGTCACTAGCATCCTCTGAGTTTACTCTGTGCGCTAAATTTAAGTGGCCAAAAAGATCCCTTTCGAAGCTACTCTTTTGACTGGATTTCCCCCGTGTACACCCTAATGAGATTGAGAACAGTGTGTTACTGAGAACACTTGCCTGCCGGCTATAGATGTGCTGGAACATGCTGTGTTTGGAATACAACCATGCATGTACGAACTGGATCTCCAGTAGCAGTAGATTTTTTACTTTTTCTCACTCTTCCTTTTTATATATCTAGTGTTGAAAGAACCCTAGTGGCGCTGTTCAGTGTTGGACTTCTAACAGCAAGGTTGCTGGTTCAAACTCACCAACCTCTCTGTAGGATCTGCTCCCATTAATTTGTACAGCTATGGAAACCCTGTATAAGATTGGGTTGGAATTGACGTGACAGCTGTAGGATTTGGGGGGTTTTGTTTCGGGATTTCCACTGAGTAGACTCCAGCTCATGGCAACCCTATGCGTGTCAAGAATGATAACTAGATGGGGTTTCAGAAGCTAACTTTGGGGGGTGTAGATCACTAGGCCTGCTGTCTGCTGTGCCTCAGAGTAAATTTGAGCTTCCAACATCTTGGTTATCAGCCCATCTTGTTAACCCATCCGCATCACAGAATACTGTTTTTGTGAAGTTCCCAGATGATATACAAGTGTTTTATAAACCTAAAATTCTATCAAATAGAAATAATTATGTTAACAACTGTACTGGAAAACTAAAACAAAACACGAAAGGTAATCATTGCTAGGCTCAGAAAATTCAGGTGGTTTTGCCCTAGGCCTTGTGGCTAATGAATGGTGCTGGTCTCAGCTGGAGTGCTGGGGTTTTGACCCCGAAGCCGGCAGAGAAAGGAAACTACAGGTGAGTCTATAAAGTATCACTTCGTGAAAGCAAGTTCATATTTTTGTCAGGAGTGAAACTATGTTTATTACAAATGCCTCAAATATACAGAATTCTCAAGGGTGAAAGTAATGTTCTTCACAAGTAAAGTATTCCTTTATACTAAAACCTAAAAAATAAACCTAAAAAAGCTAACAAAAATTCAAGCTTTGTGAAAATGTAGCCAATACCACACAGTTCTCTGTAGCCTAATGCATAAGGCATTAGATTTCAGGGCTTATCTCAGTGATGCGCAGACACAGTGTAGGAAGCAGGGAGGACTATTGCTGTTCTCAGTTACAAAGCTTCATCCACGGCTCTTTATTCACGCCAATAAAGGCCCACTTCTCTGTTAGGATTGTCAAGCATCTTCATAGACAGACACTGCCTCATCAAGTTACTGTGCATTCAACCGTGTAGGGTGTGTTGCTGTTAGATGCTACCGAAGGCAGCTTGTGTGCATTAGAAGCTCCAGGATCTTGTCATCCGTGTGTCTGCTTTGTTCCTACTTTCCTCGTAGTAGATAGCCCAGCATCAACAGCATCTGTCACTGTTGTCGTCCTCCGTGAGGCACCCTGCTTTCCTTCTGGCTGCTAACTATTCTGACTGGTAGATCCGTTCACCAAATCAGTTATGATTTGTAAATAAAGGCACACAGTGATGATAACTAGGCATCAATGAATTGAGTTTGTTTGTTTGGAGTTCAAGCTTTGTGCCATCTACTGTCATGCGTCTTGGTTCTCTCCTGTCTTCCACGTTGGTAACATTGTGGTGGTGTTTCTAGGTGCCACTGAGTTGGCTCTGAGCCATAGCAGACCTGTGGACAACAGAACACAACCCCACCCCCCACCCGCCCACCCGCGCCCTGTGCAGCCCTCACAACTGTTGTGGTTGAGCCCATTGTTGAAGCCACTGTGTCCATCCATCTTATCCTCATGTTCACTGCCCCTCTTCCGACTTTATCAAGAATGATGTCCTTCTCCAAAGACTGGTCTTTCCTGTAGCATGTCCAAAGTAGACGAGATCAAGTCTCATCCTTCCCTCCAAGGGCTGTTGTGTTGGTTCTTTTGGCAGTGCAGTCCATGGTACTCTCAATGTGCTTTGCTAGCACCAGGGGCAAATACATTTATTGGTCTTCAATCTTTCTTATTTAATGCCCAACTTTCAAATGCATAGGAGGCAATTGAAAAGACCAGGGCTTGGATCAGGCAGACCTTAGTCCTCAAAGTACCATCCTTGCTTTCCAAAACCTGAAAGAGTTCATGGAAGCAGATTTACCCAACGCAATGCATAATTTGATCTTTTGACTGATGCTTCCATGAGCATAGGAGTGCTGAAATACTGTTCATGTATTATGACCCTATTCACATTATGAAGTTCAGTTTTAAGAGCCATTTTTCTAGTCTACAATTCATACGTGATTTTTAAAATTATTGTGGTTGTCGGTATTGCCACATAGTTCATAAGTTATTATTTCCTTGTTCACAATTAAGGTGTTATTTATTCATTATTTGAATTTTCACTACCTTGTTTAAAACTTTTAAATGAACATGACCTCCCAAGGCCCTGTTTTCACTTACGTCTTGTTGCCAGCTTCTTTTACTGGTAGGGAAAGAGCTCTCGAAGCTCCTAAAGCTATTAAACATTTAACTAAGTTCTTATCTGGTGTATTTATGTCAGAATTGTATTGTT
>NW_022103911.1:6400789-6406982 GCF_000313985.2 Echinops telfairi
GCTAATCCCACACCCTGAAAGTGAAAATAAGAATAAAAATGATTTCTTCTATTGTGAAATATCAAGCAAGATGGTAAATTATGTTTTGTTTGTTTGTTTTGTTTTGTTTTCCCTTGGGTCCACTAAACTATCACATGGAAATAAGTTATCCAAGGAAGCTGACATAGCTCAGGAACATCTGTATCTAGTATGTAGGATCATTTCTTTAAAAATAGACTTTTACATATTATTTCTTGCTCCAACTCAACCTTGTGGATTTGGGGAGCAACAGAACCCAAGCATGTCCTCCAGCAGCTTGTCATTGGTGGAAAAGAGAGATACATGCCTAAATAATTCAGATACAAGACACACTAGAGTAACATAAGTTTACTGGATGTATTATGAGAAGGAGCTGGAGAGAGAGAATTCTTGTCGAAGTGGGAGAGATGTCTAGGGAGGCTTCTTGGAAAAGTTGCCATTTGAAACATTTTCTTGAAAGAAAATGTAGTGTTTCAACATGTGAATTTTGGACAAGGAGCACTCCACAGCGAGAGATCTATGTTAGTAAATATATCAAAAACTCACTGCGATTGAGTCAATTCTGACTCATAATGACCCTATAGGACACCGTAGAACTGCCCCTAGCGGGGTTTCCAAGACTGTAAATCATTATAGAAGTAGAAAGCCTCCTCTTTCCCCCAAATAATATATACTATAGATTAATTTTGTTGATATTTTTTGTAATAGGTACTTTACTTGTTTTCCTCATTGGATTCTGAATATCTGAATCTACAGTGAAGGAGACTGAAACTCGGAGATCCTGATTTACTCAGGGTTATAAAAGCAGATTCTCAAACACAGAGACATCTGTCTGCCAGGTTGAAGACCATTAGGTAGGAGAAGGTTCTAGTGTATTAAGGAAATGGCCAATGGGCCTCTTGGTATAAAGCACAAAACTGTGGGCAGTATTTCCTAGTTTGCCACAATATTAAGAATTACTTGAAGTACTTGTTTAAAACAGATTCCCAGCCCCACCCTGCAATTTTCTCCCAAACAATAGGATCAGAACTTCTGATCCTGTTGATTTGGAGCAAGAAAAATATCCCAAACCCATGTTCATCGAGTTCACTCTGACTCATAGTGACCCCATGTGTTACCGCGGAGAACTATTCCTTAACTTTTCCTTATGAAAGCTGATGGTCAGGCCTTTCTTCTGCAGTGCAGCTGGGTGGGGTTGAATCACTAACTTTTAGGTTAGTACACTGCAAACCTGGCATGGGGAAGGACTCAAAATCTGTATGTTTAACAAGCACCTCAGTTGATTTAAAAAAAATTTATTGGGAGCTTTTACAGATAGTATAACAAGCCATAATTCAATTAGATCAAGCATGATTGTACAATAACTGCCACCATCATTTTCAAAACATTCTCTTTCTTCTGAACTCCTTGATATCAGCTCCCTTTTAACCCCTCCCTCCCCCACCCTACCCCCCAGAAACCCTTGTTCTTGTATTATATAAATATTTATTTATATATTTAGCCATATCGACCACCATTCACTGTGTCCGTTCCCCTACAATTCTGTAATTCGTTTTCCTCGCGTGGGGTTAAACAGTCATCTTTGTTATAGGTCCCCCCCCTTCCCTCACCTTCCTTCCCCTCTCTTCCCACATCCCCAGGGAATCCTTGCTCTCATTACTATTTCTGGGTTTGTCTGTCTTGGATTTCATGCATCGAATAACCTTCATTATACAAATGAATATTCGCAGTTCTAACATGCTTAATGAAGTAATGGGACCATAATAGTAAGGGAGAGACCATACAAGCAGTTCCAAGTCTAACTCTTGTCCTGGCCCAGAGTCGATGAGTAGCCCTCTGTTAAATAGCTAGCAGACCCTGTGGTAATCCCTTGGTCCAATCCCCTTTTCTTTCAGCTTCAGTTGATTTTTTTGATTAAATAAATTGGGCACAGTTGATTAACTTGATGAGGCAACAGGAGGAAATGGGACATCTAACTTCTTATTGGTGCTCCAGTGTTATGTTGTTGTTAGCTGCCCTCAAGTCAGTTCCAACGCATGGTGACCCTGTGCACAGTAGAGAAAACCACCATCCGGTCCTGTGCCATCCTCACCATGGGTCTTATGTGTGAGCCCATCGATGCAGCCCTCTTTTTTACGGCCCCTCGACTTTACCAAGTATGATATTCTTCTGTAGGGATTGGTCTCTCCTGACAACATGTCGGGATTGCTTGCAGAACTGAAAAATATATATATTAAAGGTCACAAAGTTTGGATTTATTCTGTGTTTAAAGGAGTGCTATTAAAGGCATGTGATCAGGATGTGACATTGCAAGATAGTTAATAGAAAAAAAGACAATAAATAGATTGTATTTTATAGGAAGAAAATTTGGTGGGTTTTGTTTTTAATTTTAATGTTAAAAATATTTTACCTCCAGTAAAGGGTTTTCAAATGAGGAAATGCTATCTTACCTGCCATTGAGTCAATTCTGACTCTTAGCGACCCTCTAGGACAGGGGAGAACTGCTTCTGTAGGTTTCCAAGATTGTAACTTTATGGGAGTAGAAAGCCTTCTCCTTCTTCTGCAAAGCAGTTGGTCGTTTTGAACTGCTGACCCTTGAAGTTAGAAGCCCAACATACAACCACTTGCATTTTCATTTTAGGGTTAACTCCTAAGTAGTTTCTGATGTTTTAGATTATATGTGTTATAACCCAAAACATTAAATAACTATTATAGTGACTACAACTTTTAAATATATAATATTGTTTCTCGGACTTTAAAAGTGATACATTTTTATTGCACCTCAATGCTGATGGAAATATTTGTCCTTCTGCCATCCTGAGTCCCCACACACTTCAAACTTCTGAGCTCATTTCATTCTTCCCTCTCAGGTGCCTTTTACGTACCATCGAAAATACACACCGTGACACGGCCACTGCTCGGCTTGCTGCCTCAGACTGCAAGGCAGCAGCCACACCTGTACCTTTTGGTCCTTCGTTCCAATTCCAAAAGAAGAGGTGTCACAGTCTTCTTCCTCTGTTGGGCCTTAGGTTCCATTTCCCGCTCGCCACCTTGGGACCCCTCTGGGCTCATGACCCCGCTATGAATGGACTAGCCGCACCATCTTCAGCTGGAGGAATACCTAGAGCTCTCTTTTCAGCAAAAAAAATCTTGTAGATGTCCAGGGTTGACGTAACTTTTTTTATTATAAAATTAAATAAAATAGATATGCACCATGTTTTATAGCTCTTCTGTGAGTTAAAAACAATTTTATACATTGATACAAATAGATTATGAAATAAATTCAATAACGTTTATGTAACTATAGGAAGCACATGTAAACATCAATACAAATAAAGCCTAAAAAATTCAACTACTCATAGTGTAATGTAACACAAATGAAACTAAATTACAACTTCAAAACGTTAACTACGGTTTGAACTGCTATTACCCTGGTTCTTTGAGTTTTCTATGCACATTCTACAGTGGGCCAATTGATGACTCATCTCCCACCACTCTTCTCTGTTGGAAAATACCCCATAATAACAAAATAAATTAAGCGTTTCTTGCTAAAAAATTTGTTGTAGCTCCACATGCCCTAGTTTGGTGTGCTCAGGGTATTCTATTAGAACCCTGTATTTATCATAAGACTTATCACTGTATACTATATTTACCTTCAGTCTCCACCAATTGCCCAGCTAGTTTAAAACTAATCCCTAACGCCTATGTGTTTAGAACATAAAATAACATCGTGTCCTTTATATGTATAAAACTGGCATTTCCCTCATACATTAGTGTTTGAAAACATTTCTGTTAACAGAACATCATATTTTAAAATTTTATTTATTTTATCATTTTATTAGGAACTCTTACAGATATAACAATCCATAATTAATTAGATCAAGCATAGTTGTACAATTGCTGCTACCATCATTTTTAAAACATTTTCTTTCTTCTTGAACTCTTTGATATCAGCTTCCCTTTATCCCTTCCCTCCCCCACCTTTAATATATTATATATTATGATGATGAGTATTTTTGTCATATCTTATACCACCCAATGTATCTGTTCACCTACCATTCTGTTATTCACTCCCCTCCAGTAGGGTTATATAGTCATCATTGCTATCAGTTTCCCCTTCCCCCACCCTTTACCCCCTCTCTTCCTGTACCCTCAGGGAATCATTACTCCAGGTGCTGTTTCTGAAGGGTTTTTCTATCTTGGATTTGAAATTATTTAAAATTTTCACTAATGTTGGACATTTAGGTTGCTTCTTGCTTTTCACTTTTACAAATGTCATCAATTTTATCTGTATCTCTTATTTTCTTTTAATATATCGTTAGTAGTTTAGATACTGGGCATCAAGAAGGAATGTCAGTGTAGTAGCTAATAACTTAGGCTCGTTCTTGGTTGTTGAGGAAGTGCCACAGGGGAGAATATCTGATCTCCTCCAGCTACGCAAGGCGAAATGAGAATCCAAATTAATATCTGCCCAAAAATGTTTCCTATGAGGCAAAGGCCAGGCATGCCTCCACTCTCCACGCTTCTTTGTCCTATTCTGACACCAGTGGGCCCTTTCATGCCACTTTTATTTCTCTGCTGGCTTTGAAATCATATGTACTGACCACACAGAACTCACAGGCAATCTTCACAACTGTGGTGGCTTATGAGGGAAGTTAACAGGTTCGCACATGTCAGGATGAAGTAACATTAAGGATTTAGCCCTTTTGTCAGCAGCACCTCTTTTCGACCTCATCAGGCAGAGCCTCTCAGCCACATGGCCCTTTGTCTTCTGCCCTTCTCGGGCAAGTGTTACCAGCCCCACTTCAGCATTGACACATGCTCAAAGGGCACCTGAAGGCACTCAGCTTTATTTGTTCTATGCGTTCCTTCTCATGGTGTTGGTGCTCCGGCTCTCTAGTTCGTGGTCTCGGTGCCCTCTGTCACTCAGCTGCGTTAGCTGTACACATGATCCACTGGTGGGTCTTCCTTTTTCATGGTCATAAGATTTCTCTTTCTGATTCTGAAGTGGCTCGCTTTTATATTCAGCAGAATGGCAGAATTCACCAATCTCCGAGTTAGTCCTCAACACCTTATTAAAACACTCCCACCCAGTTGAATGGGAGACTCTAAATAGAAGAGCCATTCCAAGCAATTTCACTTCAGCACAGGTAGCTTTGTTACCTGCTAGGTATGTACCATTAGTAAGATGTATAACCTAAGCCTCAGTTTTCTTACTTTAATATACCCATAATCTTATCTTCCTCAGACTATGGAAGTAACTATAGCATCATTTATAAATGATGATCAGAGCAATGACCGACACATAAATAATGATGATTTATGGTGAAGTGAAATTACTTGCTATGGCATTTGTTCTTATCGTCTTTGCAACTCCCACCAAATAATTGGGAGAGGCCAGGCAAATAGGTTGTGTGGAACTCTAATAGAGGCGATGTGCCTCACTGGAAGTATTATTTGGGCAGAAATGGAGCTGGATTTCACTTTACCTTCTGTAGTCAGTGGAGGCAGTCAAATGAGACTACAATGCCGTTTCTTCAGTTGGTATCAGAAATGGGATTTATGCCAATAGCATCAGACTCATGGAAGCATGAAGTTTTGTAAGACAAAGAAAAAATCGCAGGGGTCATGAAACGTTTATTTCTTCTAAGCAAGCAAACAAACCTCACTGCCACATTCGATTCCAACTCATAGTGAGCCAACAAGACAGGGTAGGTTTCTGAGATTGTAATTCTTTATGGGAATAGAAAGCCTCACCTTTCTCGTACCAGGTTATTTTGGTGGCTTTTACCTGCCGTGGCTGAAAGGAATGTAAGACTTGTGAAACTGATGTATAGCCTCGGTGTCAATCCATCTTGTTGAAGGTCTTCCTCTTGGGGACTGCCCTGCTGTTTTAGCAAGCATGATCAAATAGGCCCTAGACTTTCCCGACGACGTGAGGAAGTCTCGCCATCCTTGCTTCTAAGGAGTGTGCAGGCCGTACTTCTTCCAAGACAGGTTTGTCCTTTTGGCAGTCTATGGTACTTTCAATATTCTTCACCAACACCATAATTCAAATCCATCGATTCTTCTTTGGTCTTTTCATTCAATGTCCAACTTTCACATGCATATGAGATGATTGAAAATATCATGGCTTGGGTCAGGCACACCTGAATCCTCAAAGAAATATCATTGC
>NW_022103911.1:6408504-6410681 GCF_000313985.2 Echinops telfairi
TATATCTTTTGATAGGTGGGCACCATTCGCTTTCTTCACCACATTTGCTTATGCACCCACTTTGTCTTCAGTGATTGTGCTGGGCCACCTCCTCTTTTGAATCTTGCCTGTACTCATGCAACTGTTTTTGGATGATCTTCAGCAAAATGTTACTTGCATATGATATTAATGATATTGTTCCATAATTTGAGCATTCTCTTGGGTCACCTTTGGAATGATTAAAAATATGTATCTCTTCCAGTTAGCTGGCCAAGTAGTTGTCTTCCAAACTTCCTGGCATAAACTAGTGAGTGCTTCCAGTGCTTCTTCAGCTTTCTGAAGCATTTCAGTGGATATTCCGTCAATTCCTAGAGCCTTGTTTAGGGTGATTGGTTTCACAGGGTTTGAACTTCTTCATTTAGTACCATTGGTTCTTGTTCATATCCTATCGCTTGCAATGACTGAATGTCAACTAGTCCTTTAGTCAACTAGTGGTATAGTGATTCTATGTCTTCTTCCCATTTTATTTTGATGCTTTCTGCATCATTCAATATTTCACCATAAAATATATCAATTTTGCAACGAGACTCAAATTTTTTCCTGAGTTTTTCCAGTTTAACATAATGCTAAGCATGTTTTCCTTGTAGGTTTTCTAACTCTACATCTCTGCTCATTTCACTATCGTGTTTTACTTTGTCTTCTTGAGCTGCCCTTTGAAAGTTTCTTTTCAGCTCTTTGATTTCATCATTCTTTCCAGGTGTCTTAGTTACCCTAGGATGAAAAGCAAGTTTCAGAATCTCTTCTGACATCCACTTTAATTTTTCCCCCTGTGTTTTGAATGACCTTTCTTCATGAGTGATGCTCTTGATGTCCTCCCACAGCTCTTCAGATCTTGTCTCATTAAACTTCAATGCAGCAAATCCTTCTTGAGATATACTCAAACTTCAGGTGGCCATTGTAGTTTGGCTTTTGTGGACTTGTTTTAATTTTCTTCAGCTTCAACCTGAACTTCCATATGAGCAATTGATGGTCTATTGCACAGTCAGCCCCTGGTCGCATTTTAGCTCATGATATTGAGCTTCTCCTTTGTCTCTTCTCACAGGTGTAGTCAATTTGATTTCTGTGGATTCCATCTGGGGAAGTCCATGTATATAGGTTGCTGAAGAAAGTTGTTCTTGAAAAATCCTACCACTTAATCTCTGGGATTCATTTCTATCTATGGGATAATGTTGGACTTGTGGGCTTGGGCAGCACTGGGTTGGGATGTTTTCTTGATGTGCACTTAACATTTAAATAAAACTCTCTCTTATACATATGAGTTTCTGTGGATTTGTTTCTCTAAAGTACCCAGATTAACACAGGGACCTTCGATAGAAAATCTGAGCCCCACTTGGAAAGTCCAGCATCAGGATATTTGCATTTGAAAAGATGTCCACTTTAAACTTCTGAGGGAATAGGAAATTTACATTTGGAGGCAAGTCCTGAAGAAAAATATGGGATGGGAAGAGGTTGGTGGGAATGAATGACTGTGTGGATTTTTGAATTTTTTAGCAAGCAGTTTGCCTTTGGACTCATTCAGGCAGGAAAAGTCTGCGTCCATCAGTGGGAACATCCCTTTTATGACAAATAGTTAAAAGCCCTGAGCAGCCTAGGCTGCTGGGGTGACCACCTGCCTTCACTTACTGAATGGAAGTAGGGGAAGTGCAGCAATAAAAAGATATGCTGAGTTTTGATATGTTCCACTGGAACCCATTGACCTGGTTCACAGAGGTGAGGCATTACAGAGAAGAGGAAGGGCTGATTGGTTTGACGGTTAAAGAGTTGTGTGGGTACTGTGCCCCATGGGTATAACCTAGCTCCATGGGGGTAGGGCTGATATGTGCAGTGAGTGATAAAGTCATGAAGTGATTAGCCTACAAGTTTCATAGATGTGTTTAAATAGGAAAGTAAAAATGAAGTGTCTGTTGAAAGAATAAAATGATCAAAGCCCACATGGAAGAAGCACACCAGCCTGTGTGATCACAATGTATCGATAGAATCAGGTATCAGGCATCAAAGAACAAAAAATCATATCATAGTGAATGAGGGGGAGTGCGGAGTGGAGGTCCAAAGCCCATCTGTGGGCAACTGGACATCCCCTTATATAAGGGTCACAGGGAGGAGACGAGCAAGTCAGGATGCAGTATAGCACTGATGAA
>NW_022103911.1:6411216-6413088 GCF_000313985.2 Echinops telfairi
AAAAAAAAGACTAAAACGATCACAAGTGAAAATGCTTGCTTAATCTTATGCTCTAGAGCAGGGGTGTCAAACTGGTGGCCCACAGGCCGCATGCGGCCCCCAAAGTAATTTTTGTGACCCACAATGCTCTGAAATAAAATGAAAATAGAAAAAATTGCTATGAAGAAAATAGCGCTTAGGGGAGATCGAGGCAATACAGTACACACAATTCCCTTGTTAACCCTCTAACTACTGAAGACAAGTATACACGTAGCCCGGTGCCTTTCCTGGGGGCCTGTGGACATGTATAAACGCACTGACTTGGTTCTGGCAACATTTGGAAGCGATGCGTCTGCCAGTCTCAGTGTCACGTAATGTAAACAGATCCCAATAGCGAAAAGGTTAAAAAGAGCACTCGGTTTGCTGTTATGAATCATACCTAGTGGCAGCGCTAGTTAACATTTTTAGAGGGAAGCCATTACAATTGTGCATCATGTTTGTCAGCTGTCCAACATTTTGTGTTATTAGTTACTTTATTATATTTTCTGGTCACAACATAAGAGGGAAGTGAAACCTAGTAGTAGGAAAGCGCTGGCAAGTTTTGGGTAAAAAAATTTTAGTTTTATAAATACATGAAATAAAATAAATGTTTAAATAAAAGCAATTATATAGTGTTTTAATTATACTATTCATATTCCTGAATCCTCACTTCAAAATATAAATTTAACAAAATTTGTAAATGTGATGTGGCCCTTTTGAATCTTGCCTGTTGCACCAAATGGTCCGCGTTTTAGTTGAGTTTGACATCCCTGCTCCAGGGGAGATAAAGGGTTTTGATACAGAAATGTTAAAAGCATACCTGTATTCAGCATTGGTGTCCTCGATTGGATTTTGTTCTCCAGAAATATATGAAAACTTGGCTTGGGCCATGATCCCAGTGGTTTGGTAGCTATGTAACGATATACTATGGCAGTTATATGATGACCTGTCCCATGGTGTGTTCAGATATGATAAGCCAATGAGAGGATTAAGGGTGGAACACTCGAAACTCAAGTGCCTTCAAGTCCATTCTGACGCAGTGGCTCTGTGGGACAAGGTCCAACTGCCCCTGTGCATTTCTGAGACGGTAACTCTTTACTGGAGTAGAAAGCCTCATCTTTCTCCCAAGGAGCGGCAATTGGTTTCAAACTTCCAACTTGCTACTTGGATAGTTTGGTCTGAACTGGCTAGAACCTGACCAAATGAAAAAGATGTGTGGCATTGTGAGTTGGGTACATTGCTACAATTCAGAATGAAAACTCTTCACATCAAAGAACATACTTGTCTCCTCAGAGTTCTGGATTAATAGGGAGAGAACAATTTAGAAATCCCCTATGCAAAATGGGAGCTGGTCAAGACATGCAGTAGCTGGCTGACAAGCTTTTGTAAGTATGCTTCATCTCCAAATGAGTGGACAAGGGAGACTCCCACTAAAGAGCTTGCGCTTCTCCTGATGGGACTGGGGAAGAGAGGGCGAGAAAAGATGTTGACAGGACGTTGTGATCCAGTTGTGGGTGACTGATTGCTAACCAGGTTAATTGTGATTGTTCATTGTATATGATGCAAATGTGAAAGAGGTGGGTGGTTACTTCTTCCGATATAAAAGGGAAAATGACTAGAAGAGCCAAAGGCTGGGCTGATTCAGTGCAGTGAAATTACTTGGTGAGTCTCATCTCTTCATAGTCTCTGAAACTCCCCCCAAATGATTGGTGGGACCATGCAAATAGGATATGTGACTTTCTAACAGAGAGGTCGGTCAGTTTTGTCATTCCACGTGGTGTAAAGTGATCCACTTCAAAAACAGAAACAGAGGATTCCATGTACAGCTGCAACAATGGACTCAAGGGTCACAAA
>NW_022103911.1:6413671-6415179 GCF_000313985.2 Echinops telfairi
TCCGTTAGCAGGCCTGCACCTAACTATCGCGCCACCAGAGCGCCTTAGAGGGATTTGGAGAGTTTAGCTACTACTTCCACTTATCCAGTAAAAACAACCTCGGCGCAATTTCAGCTCCTTGGCGCCTTCCTTTGCTCCCAGCTCTGAGAAGCTTCCCCGTCGCCGGGGCAACCCACGCTCCACCAATCGCAGCCAAGGAGTGTTGGTCACGTGCCCCGCCCCGTCTCCAAGCGGAGGCAACATGGCGACGCCGGTAAATAGGGGCTGCGAGCTCTGAGTGACTGAGACGGGTCGCAACCCCGACGATGGCGGATCCGGCTGCGTGTGCTTTGCGTCGGGGCTCAGAGGAGGTTCCTGGCGAACCTTCCCAAGAAGGTGAGGCCGGCAGTTCCGACGGCTGGACCAGCGACTCGGGCTCCTCCTCCTCCTCCGCCAGCAGCGATCCGGAGTAAGGCTCTCCGAGAGGGACAAGTTAGCCCGTCGCTTCCACTGGGGCTGTGCACGTGGCTGGAGGGACTTCACGGGGCCTTGCTGTATTTAAGATTGGGTGTTTGAGGTTATATAATCAGTGGGGTTTATTTTAGCCACCTTTCAGTTATCTATTGTATTATAAACCGAAAGGACGGTGCCATAAATTTGCTAGTTGGCCTTTTATGATTTTCTCAGATGAGGAATCACTACGCTATATGCGGGTATACTATTTATATATCTACTATATATGCGGGTATACTATATATATGCTATGTATATACTATATCGCTATACTATATGCGGGTATATCAGTCGCAGAAGCTGTTTCTGATGCCTTGCTTCCTTTTTTATTGCCGTGATCTCTGTGAATTTACATATCTAAATTTACATAGGTATTTACATATTTACAGTATTTACAAATGTAGGGGAGTAGTTAAATCATTGACACAGAGCTGATCGGTAGATAGTTTGAATGCACCAGCCACTCTGGTGGGGGTTGGGGTTTGGGGTTGGGAGATGTGTAAGCTTGCACATCTTACACACATGTGTAAGCTTGCACTTACAAATATTTACAGCCTTGGAAACCCAAGGAGCAGTTCTACTTTATCCTATGGGGTTGCTATGAGTCGGTTACTAGCTGGCCAGCATAAAGTTATTTAGAATAGAGAAATAAAGTTATAGAGTAATTGCTTAAATAACCAAGATATTTCTTTCCTGTAAAAAAAAAAAAAAACCCTAACTTAAACTCCCTGCCATTGAGTTGTTTCCAACTCAGAGCTACATTGTAGGACAGGGTCGAACTGCCTCTGTGGGTTTCTGAAACTATAACTCTTTTCAGGAAACCAACATTTCATCTTTCTCCCAGGGAGCACCTGGTGGATTTGAACTGCTGGCCTTGCAGTTAGCAGCAACTACTAACAAGAATAATATCTAAATGAAAAATAAAATCACCTGTAGTTTTACTATGGAGGACATTTCTTAGCTTTGAGGCATTTCTGTCGTATTTTCCTTTACATTCTCAGCGTGTTTGTGTGTGT
>NW_022103911.1:6416399-6418545 GCF_000313985.2 Echinops telfairi
CCACTATCATGACCTCAATTCTACCTTACAATTCGGATTAGACTAGAACATGCACGTGGCTACAGATAAGAGCCCACAACACAAGGAATCTAGGATAGATAAACCCCCCAGGACCAACAAGGAGTGTAGCGATACCAGGAGGATTAGGGAGGGGAGGGGGAGAAAGGGAGAATCGATCACAAGGATCAACCTATAACCAACCCCCTCTCGGGGACGAACAATGGAAAAGTAGGTGAGGGGCGACGGTGGACGATGTAAGATATGAAAATAATAATCTATAACTTATCAAGGGTTTGTTAGGGAGGGTTGGTGGGGGAGGGAGGGGGAAGAAATGGGGAGCTGATATCAGCCTCAAGTGGGAAGAGAATGTTTTGAAAATGATGATGGCAGCATATGTGCAAATGTGCTTGACACACTGCATGAATGGATGGATTGTGATAAGAGATGTAAGAGCCCCCAGTAAAAGTATTTAATCATAATAATAAACAAATAAAAGAGAAAAACATTAGATACCAAAACATCAACCACCCTACACAGACTACGCACATAGTCACTTGTAAGATGAGTATATATTTAGAAAAAGCAGTTTATAAGGTATATTTAGGGATAAGAGTTACTTGACCATTATCTCCATCTCCTAGATGTGTATAACAGTGTTATTTTCTTTTCAAGTGTGAGAGAACAGCCAGTGTTGTAGTTGGACGGAAGTTGGTTCTGACATAGAGTGACCCTATGATGTTCAAGAGTGAACCACCACCCAGTGCTACGCAGTCCCCACAAGCATTGCCCGTGTGAGCCCATTGTTGCAGCACTGTCAACTCGTCTCATTGAGTAGTCCCTCTTTGCGCTGACCCTCCGCTTTGCCAAGCATGATGTTCTTTCACCAAAGATTGATGCCTCTTGATGTCATGTCTGGAGTATGCACGACCAAATCTCTTCATCCTTACTTGTAAGGAACATTCTGACTGTGGGTCAAGACTGCTCTGTTTGTTCTTCCGTCCTTGTATGGCCGCAGATCGTGTACTTTAAGTGCTTTTCACCAACACCATAATCCAAAGGCATCAATTCTCCTGTCTTCCTTATTCATTGTCCAGCTTTTGCATGCAGATGGGGTGATTGAAAATACTTGGGCTTGAATCAAGCATACATCTTCACTTCTGAACACTCTGAAGAGATCATTTGCAACAGATTTGTCCAGTGCAGTATGCCTTTTGACTTCGGAACTACTGCTCCCAAAGATATTAAGAATCCAAATAGTATTATA
Source organism: Echinops telfairi (assembly GCF_000313985.2). Taxonomy (NCBI): domain Eukaryota; kingdom Metazoa; phylum Chordata; class Mammalia; order Afrosoricida; family Tenrecidae; genus Echinops; species Echinops telfairi. Next base: position 6,417,664 of record NW_022103911.1, read on the forward strand.
ACCTTGATAACTTCAATGTTTTCTCCATTTATCACGATATGGTTTATTGGTCCAGTTGTAAAGATTTTTGTTGTCATTATTTTAAGGTTCAATCTGTACTGATTAATTATTGCTTAATATTCTCTTGCTGTTGCTATTTATTGTAGCACCTGTTTGGACTCACCAGGAAAATAGAACTGCTTGGTGGGTTTAAGCAGCTAGTTAGGCTTGCCTTCCCAGGCAGTCTTGGTGGATTCAAATACTGAACTGCTTGTATCACTCGAGAGCTCTTAATATATTCTAGAAGCTTAATAAGGGCAGATTACATTTTTGAACACCTCAACAGATTTAGGGCTACAAGTATTTTATGTGATACACTGCTCCTGTGGTCAAGTGAGCCTGCTGGAAGAAGTTTTGGATTACATAGTACCATCATGTAAGGCTCACAGCAACCCTAGAGGGCGGGGTAGAACTACCCTGTGAGCTTCCAGAACTGTAATTCTTTATGGGAATAAAAAACCTCTTCTTTCTCTTGTGGAACAGCTAGTAGTTTCAAACTGCTGACCTTGCAGTTCACAGCCCAACTCATAGACCTCTATGCTACCAGGACTCCCCAAGGACCCGATGGCAGGGAATTTGAGTTTTGTTGAGTCATGGAAAGAAAGTTTGGTGTTAGTGGGTGCTCAGGCATAGGACCATAACAACATGAGATGTACATGCTTCATGTCTTCATATCTTAGAATCACAGTTTTCAGCCCAGAGAGAACCTTCAATTTGCCCATAGTCAAACAGTTGAGTGTTGTCAGCGTAGGAATTCAGGAGCTCTGATTGCTAATGAGGTGGCGTCCTAATGTGCCTGGGATGGAGTAAAAGATCTCACCTAGTTATTTCCCAGGAAAAAGA
>NW_022103911.1:6418838-6445545 GCF_000313985.2 Echinops telfairi
GGTTAGGGGGGTCACCACAACATGAGAAACTGTATTAAAGGGTCGCTGCATTAGGAAGGTTGAGAACCACTGCGCTAATACATACCATTCCATTACTTTCCAAAAGGCTGTCCAGTTTCAGAATCAAACAGTTCCTGCTCAAGTGCCACTCTGAAGTTTGGCTGTTTGTACCCATCTAGTGGTGCCACAGAGGAGAACTTGGTGATCTGCTTCTATAAAGATTACAGAATAAAACTGTATGGAGCAGTTCTAGTCTGTAAAACATGGGGTTACCATGAGTTGAAGTCAGTTCTACAGCACTGAGCTCTTTTGTGTGTGTGTGTGGTATTTACCATACAACAGCTCAATAACAAGTTCCATAAATCCCAGATGTTTCCATCAGGAAGTCATTATTGTGTTCATAATTACTAAAAGTTGTATGTTTTATTATTAATGGGTTGTTTGTTATAAACAGTCATTTTGTCATCCTTTTGCCCCTGCCTTGTCAACTCTGCCCACTTCCTCTGCTCCACTTGCAGGGTTTTTGTAGCTGTCTACAGATCTATGGCCTCCTTCCAGATTCTTTACTGGATTTTTGTTTCAATCGGTTTTTTGTTTTTTAAAATCTGTTTCATGGTGTTGATTGAACTAAACAAATCGTAGGCCCAGAAAAAAAATCTGAGAAAAGCTGTCTTCATTCATTTATTCATTCATAAGCATTTTATAGTGATCATCTGTAAACCAAGCCTTGTAGGCACTGGGGTTATGGAACAGGAAAAGTCCCTGCTTCCTGGAGTTTGTGGTCTCTGATGCTAACGCCTAGAGTTATTAACAAGCTGGCTGAATTTAGAGAATGAGCAAAGTTTAGTTCAACCGAGTCAGATTAGAAAAACATTTGTAATGCTGAGATAAGGAGTTTGAGTTTTAACACACAAAGTAGGGAGCCAAAGTATTTAAATGTGGTAGCAATATAATCTGATTTGAGGTTTAGGAATCTGACTCAGGCAAAAGTTGATCGGCTAGAACCCGAAGGGACTGGTAACAAGGAAAGGACACCTGAAACCAGAATCAGGTAGATGACCAGGGGAAGCTTCGGGTTCTGTTGAGTAGAAAGCATAATTTACCGGCGAACTTGTATGGAGGGTGCATAATACTAAAGCCAGTATTTATGGATGACTTAATTACATTATTAATACCCTTCCTTTAGACTCGCTTTGCCTTTGTCCTTATTCCCTTCAAGAATCGACTTCCTTCCCTCAAACATCATATGAACTAGTGAGTTACTTTTGTATCTTTTGCCATCTGCTACAGTGCATACCTAATTCTGTTGAATCAGTTAATTACTTCTTAAAACTGTGGTCAATTTCATGTTCCCATCATGCGCTATTGTGTTAATCTGGGTACTTCAGAGAAACAAATCCACAGAAATGCATGTATAGGAGAGAGTTTTATATAAAGGTTAAGTGCGCATCAAAAAAAATCCCAATCCAGTGCTGCCCCAGCCCACAAGTCCAACGTTAACCCATTCACCCGTATGCCCAACACCAATCCACAAAGTCCTCCTCCATCTCACAAAACAGATGCTTACTGCAGGAGGAAAGCCAAGTCAGTGAATGTGTAAACATCTCAGCGCTGGCAGGGGTCTCCACGTGCGTGTGCATCAGGGTAGGTCCATGTGTCTTCTTAGGGATGTCTTGTATGAAGTGAGCCTTGCCAGCTAAAGCAGGGAACTGGCTAAGGCCGCACCTTGGTCCGACCATCAGAAAGCAGGAGACCGGAGAACTAGAAAGGCGAGGCTCACGGAGCCATTTATCCCTCCGCCCATCAATTAACCCCATATGTGTTTATCGGCCAGGTTGGCACAATAAACGAACTACCTAAGCTGTTGTCAACCCTGCTCCAGAAAGTTTATATTGCAGTAAACATTACCAATATGTGGTACAAGTAAATGATTCACCGAATTACTGTGTTCTGTAAACTGTACGATAAATCAAACCCAGCTTAAAACCCTGCTCTCTGCCTTAAAGAAAGATACCAAATCTGTTTGTATTTCCACTTCTCTTATATGATGGAGATGATCATTCTTATTTCAAAAAATTCTGAAGGTTAATGGAAAAAAGCACAAGGAGGAAGTGGGATAAACGATAGTACGTTGAGGGAATTGCAATGGATGAGTTGAATCAGAATGTGTACGAATCGTTAGATGTAAAGCCAATCTGGTCTGTAAACCTTCACCTAATTCACAATAAAAAGTTTTTAAGAATTATGAAGATTTGAAAAATATAGTGAAAGTTTAGCAGAGTTTAGTAAATGCTTAATAAAATGTTTAGTAAAAGCATTTAATAAATGCTTTTAAAAATCTTTCTAAAATGTGAATGTTGGTACCATTTGGACAGACCCTGGCTCCTTTAACTTTGCACGTCACCATGCTTTTTTTTTTGTTTCTTTGTTTCCTTTAGTCTGGATTATGTTTCAGATGATTGAGTCCATCGGTGATTAGGTTCTCTCAGATAAAACAATCAGCCACTCAACGTTGAATGCCAAATGGATAAGGATATTAACAGATGAGTGTAGTGTATCACATATATTTTATTGACTTCTTTCATATTCCGTAGAAGTAGATTCATCAGCTCGCAAGAAATGCGCAATCAGAAGACCTTAGGATAGAAAATATTGTTACTTCATAGTATTTTGTGAGTCAGAATATGTACATACATATATATTTTTAACTTTGCACATCAGAACATTCACATTCCACTTATTCTAATAAGTCCCCACCAAACTCACTGCCATCGAGTTGATTCCACCTCATACTGACCCTACATAGGATTTCTGAGACTAGATCTTTTCAGAATCAAAACAGCCTCATCTCTCTCCCCTGGAGGGAGTGGTGGGTGCAAACCACCACCCTGGCAGTGAGCAGTCCACTGCTCGCCCAACAGCGCCATCAGGGCTCCTTCCTGAGTACAGTGACTATTGTAAAATGTTTGCTTTTCTGTGCTTACCTTTCTACCAGGATTCATTTTATTCCTTCTTAATGTGTCAGGCATACGTCATTTTTAGCTGACTAGATAGCCTGTACCCATCACCCCTTGAATATCTGGTAGTTATTCCATAAGCAGTGGAATCAGTATAAAAGACAGCCTTCCTAGCCAGGATAAGACCATTATAATCCTCACCCAAACAAAGAAATGTGGTTGCCCATTGTCTTTCATCACCCAATGAGTATTAATGAGCCCTGATGTCACTGTCAGGTAACCTACTAACCTCAAGGTCAGAGGTTCAAACCCACCAGCTGCCCTTGGAAGAAAGGTAAAGCTGTCTATTCCTGTGAAGATTTATAGCCTCAGAAACTCTAGATAGGATTTCTCTGAGTTGGAATCAGTGGCAGTGGGTTTTTGTTTGCTTTTGTTTTCATTTTACCAGTAGCAGGCTGTTTTGACTACTATGGCTGTGTAGTAGGTTTTGATATCTGGAAACGAGAGGCCTCCTACATTGTTCTTTTTTAGTAGTATTTTGCTTATTCTTTATATATGTGGTGATTTGTTTTCCCTTCTTTTAAATAACGATATTGGGTTAATTGAAGGGCAGAGGGATAAATGGCTCAGTGAGCCTCACCTTTCTAGTTCGTGGGTCTCTTGCTTTCTGATGGTCGGACCAGGGTGCAGCTGCCTTAGCCAGTTCCCTGCTTTAGCTTGCAAGGCTTACTTCCTACAAGACATCCCTGAGGATAAGCCACGTGGACCTACCCAGATGCAGCACTGGGTGCTGGAGCAGCCCTGTGGAGACCCCTGCCAGCACTGAAATATTTACACATTCACTGACTTGGCTTTCCTCCTGCAGTCGGCATCATTGTGTCTTTTGTGAGATGGAGGAGGACTTTGTAGATTGGTGTTGGACATATGGGTGAATGGGTTAATATTGGACTTGTGGGCTTGGGCAGCACTGGGTTGGGATTTTTTTTGAAGTGCATTTAACCTTTACTGTATATAAAACTCTCTCTTATACATGAGTTTCTGTGGATTTGTTTCTCTAAAGTACCCAGACTAACACACTTTGTTTCTTTGGCTATGTTTTTCCTTGTGGTATTGTATTCCTAATTTCTTTTTCAGAGTTCTTTTTGTCAAGATAAATGAATATGACTGATTTTTGTTTGTTGATCTTGTGCCCTGCCGCTCTGCTGAATCTCTCAATTCCAAAAATGTTCTTGTTGAGTCTTTTGGTATCTTCTATATTGACGATTGTTTTATTTGCAAATAGAGAGAATTTTACATGTTTTTGCCAATTTGGATGCCTTTAATTTCCCTTTACATGTAACTAAAATTCCAGCACCATATTGAATAGGCAGGATAATCAAGGACATCCTTGTCTGGTTCCTATTTGTACTAGGAATGCTTTCAGTTCTTCATTGCGGGGAGTTTGGGCCATTGGTTTTGTAGACATGCCCTTTATTATCTTAAGAAATTTCCCTTCTTTTCCTATTTTGTTGAGTTTTTATTTTTTGTTATTGAGCATTTTTGTCAGCAGTGGGTGTTGAATTTTTTCAATGCTTTTTCTGCATGAATTGATATAATCATGTCATCCTCTCCCTTTATTTATGTGATGAATTGCATTGTTTTTCTAATATATATTATTGGGGTCTATTGACTCCAGTTTTGTTGAGAATTTTCGTATCTGTGTTCATGAGGGATACGCATGTATAGTGTTGTTGTATACGGATGTCTCTGCCTGACTTTGGTATCAGGGTTATGCTTGCTTCATAAGATGAATCTGAAAATGTTCCATCCTTTTCTGTACTCTGGAATAGTTTGACTACAGTTAATATTAGCTCTTCTCTCTATAGATGGTAGAATTCAACAGTGAAACCGTCTAGGCCTAGACCTTTTTATGTTACGAGCTTTTAATGACCTGATCAGTTTCTTGTTTAGTTACGGATCTGTTCAGATTTCCTCCTTTAATCCATGTTGTTTAAGTGAGTAGTGTGTTTCTAGTGATTTGGCGATTTCTTCTTATTGTTCTGTGCCATCCAGTCGGTTCTAACTACAGCAACTGTACGCACAGCAGACTGAAACATCACCTGGTCCCGCACCGTCCTCATAACCACCTAAGATTTCAAATTGGTTGGAGTACAGGTCTTCATAATCTGATCCTTTCGTTTCCTGTAGGTTGAGGCTTCTTTTGTCGCTCTTTGTCTCATTGTTGAAGATGTTGAGTTCAAGGTGTTGATTATGTTTTTTTCCCTTCTGAGTACTGCGCTTTCTATGCAAAGGTTTTGATATGTTGTGGTTTCATTGTTTGATTCGAGGAATTTTTATATTTAATTTTTTAAATGTCTTCTGTTACCAAGTATCTTTCAGCAGAGTGTAATTCAGTTTCTATAAAATGAATTTCCCCCTTGATCTTCCTATTGCTGGCTTCCAGTTTGATGTTGTGATAGGAGAAGATACTTATTGTATTTCTCACTACCATTGAGTCAGTGCTGACTCATAGCGATCCTCTGTGGGTTTCCAAGACTGTGACTGTTTACAGGAGTTTATAGAAAGCCCAGTCTTTCTCCCATGGAGCTGCTGGTGGTTTTGAACTGCTGACCATGCGGATCACAGCCCAACCACTATACCACCAGGGCTCCATTTGTACATTGTTCAAAATAGACCAGTAAATACAACAATTTAGATTTAGATTATTTAAATTGTATTTAGATGTTTTTAAATTTATTGAGGTGTGTTTTGTGACCTATTTATATGGTCTATTCTGGATAATGTTCCATGTGTACTGGAAAAGAATGTACACTGTATAAATATGAGATAGAGTATTTGCTATATGTCTGTGAGGCCAAGCTGATTGATTTTGTTGTTTCGTTTTATGTCTTTGTTGATTTGTTTTTTCTATCCTTTCTGCCCTTCATTGAGAGTGGTATATTAAAGCTTCCTAGTATTATCATACAGTTGTCTGTTTCTCTCCTCAATTCTGTAAGAATTTGATTTTGCATTTAGATGATCTGTCATTAGATGCTACTAACTGCCCTGGACTTGATGTCAATTTATAGCATCTTATAGGACAGTGAAGAACTGCCCCATGGGTTTCCAAGACTGACTCTTTTTCTTCTTCAAGTTTAATTGGCACATAATTCACATATCATACAATTCAATCGTTCAGTCATGTCAGGGAGGATTGTACAGTCACTGTCACAATCAATTCCAGAATATTTTCTCCCTTTTCCCCAATGATTAAATCACCTCTAAAATGAGTTGTGTAATCACCATCAGTTCTAGTGCTCCCTCCCACATACAGTGTTTGTTACCCGCCCTCCCTATCTCTCTACTGTAAACCCATGCATCAGTTCTTATCTCTGTGCCTCTACTCCTGTGCTTCACAAACTGGAAAACCCCAAAGAAACAATAGAAAACAGAAGCACAATGAAGTGGTAAGGATAAAATAATAATCATACAAAGATAAAAATACGAATAATGAGTAAGAAAAAAAGAGCACGGTGAATATTTTAAAAGGCCAGGGAAGAAATTTTTGTCATGGAACTGGCAAAAAATACTCTCACCTAGAAGAATTTTAGGTTGGGTCAAGAAGTTATTCCGTGTTTAAGTTTCTCTATATTTTGATAAGTGATTAATGATTTTTATGATGTTTACATTGTGCCATTGTAAATTATAGGAGCCTAGGTGGCATAGTAGGTTATGTGTTGGCTGCTAACCACAAGATCAACAGTTCGAAACCACCAGCTGCCCTGCAGGAGAGAGACAAGGCTTTCTCCTCCCATGAACAGTTTCAGTCTCAGAAACCCACCAGGCAGTTCCACCGTGCCCTATGGGGGTAGCTGTGAGTCTGAATCGATTCATTGGCAGTGAGTCTGATTTGGTTTGGGTGTTGTAAGTTATGATACATTGCTATCTAAATTGTGTTGGAGAACACAGTTATTTAGAGTCCAGCTGTTACAGCTGTGTGATCAAAACAACTGATTGATAGATAGATGAGTAATAACCTGCAGTGAGTGATGTTCAGTACCTACAATTAAGCCAGGCACCAGGGACCAACAAGTGCCAAAGAAATATGAGTTTTAATATTTGGGACTAGTTATTTCTTTTTAAAACTTTTTTTTAAAACATTCAGTGAAAATTCTTTTTTCAAATGCCTGCCTCCGATCAGGGCTGTGGTTAGGTTCATAGCTGAGTAATAGAACAGTACGTTACTGGGACTAGTTTTCACAGTATTTAATAAGGGACATTTGACTTTTAAAAAGTGACTAATAGGTACCACTGAAAACAGAAACGTCTTCTCTCTGATTGAATGATTAGAGAACAAATTATACCCTTTCACTCCAGGGTATTATAGCTCATGTTTCTAAACGACTCTGCCTAGATGTTAGTTTTTGCACTGGGACCACATTTACTTTAAGAAGAGATGTTCGGAAGGTAAACTATTTATTACAATGAGCAGGGGGACAGATATGATTAGGTTGGTTACCAGTAGGTGAGAATTTTGGTTCCATACCATTTTGATTCTTTTCATAGCAATCATTTTATTCATTAGTTTTCCCAGTGGCCCACTTCTTCCTAGTAAAGCGTTCTTTACAAGCACATGGTGGATTATGTAATATGTGGCTTGCTTTTCCTACTGCCGTTAGTCATAAAAAGGAGTTTTACTGAAATTACAGATTTTAGAAGTCATCATTATTAGCTGTAATGGTAAACTAGCTATTTTCAGCAAGAATTGTAGTTCATGTTGAAATACATATGTCTATTTTGAAATTTTTAATTTATTTTGTTTTAAAAATGTATTAATGCTAGTAGGCGTAGCCTTTTATTTTAACACTATAGCCTTGCTGAATAATTTCTATGTAAATAGGGTGTTTTCATAAATAGTTTCTAAATGGCATCTGTGATTATAATTGTACCACCAACTGCTAATTTAAATTATCGCCCAATAAAATTACCTAAAGTAAATACTAAATACAAAGTGGCTGAATTAACAACTGCAAGAAAGCCAGATTCTCTAAGGTGTCAACTCTCTTGTTTCTTTACTGTCGCTTTACCTTTTTTATCACCTTTCCCCAAACTCTTCTCCAAGACTCCACAAATGACCTGCTATAGGACATTATGCTGATGTTCATAATAAAAAATAGTAACGGGCCTTTGAAATACTCAAAGAACTTTTACCCCTCCTAACTCACTATTCCCCCACACCCCCACCCCTCACCAAGACATCACTAGTTTTCTTATCTTGGTTTACCATTTAGATTTTTTCTTTTTGTCCCTCTCTCTTTTATAGTGATCTTAAGCCTGAATGGCTGGAGAGCGTGCAGAAAAATGGAGAACTGTTTTATTTGGAATTGAGTGAAGATGAAGAAGAAAGCCTCCTTCCTGAAATACCTGCTACTGTGAATCGTGTTAGGTTCAGTGAAAATGAGATTATTATTGAAGAGGGTGATTACAAAGACAGGAAAAAACATGAACCCAAACTCAAGCGGTTTACCAAAATCCTAAAAGGTAAAAGACTTTTACCCAAGAGCTACAATAAAAAAGGCAGCCATGACAGTGGGCCCGTGTCCATTCTAAAGCACCAGTCGAATCAGAAAACAGGAGTCATTGTCCAGCAGCGATACAAAGACGTGAATGTTTATATAAATCCCAAAAAGTTAACTGTTACCAAAACCAAAGAGCAGCTCAAGCTTTTGGAAGTGCTGGTTGGGATTATCCATCAGACCAAGTGGAGCTGGAGAAGAACTAGGAAACAGAGAAGTGGAGAGAGGATTGTAGTTCATGGCCTGCTTCCTGGCGGATCGGCTATGAAGAGTGGTCAGATATTAATTGGTAAGTGGTGCCGGTGATCATCTGTCCTTATTTGCAGAAATAAATGAAAAGAATCATCATTGGCAGGGATGTGATTAAAAACAAAATTACAGAGTCTGAAGAGGTTAACAATTAATGGATGATTCCTGGGGCAGTAGATAAATTATTGAGGATGGACTACTGCAAAGCAAAGTAATCTAAAATAGCGTATAATGTGCTGAATATGTGTGCGCCTTGGCCAGGCCAGGGAGCAGCTTTCCAATTTTGAATTACATAGTTTTTGGGGTATTGGTTATGTTTGCCAAAAAGAAATTGAAAATAGGTTGATTTTATAGTGATAATTTAGGTTTGAATGGCCCATGTCCAATAACATGATACAAAAAATATATAATTTATGAATAAAAATACTTTTAAATTACATGTTTGTCCTGAGTGTGCTAGTTCCTGGAGTAGTTTAAACAGTTTCATTTCACATATTTAGCGATAGTGGTGTTGTACATAAATTTCCTTTTAAGGGTGCTTATCATAAGCTGTTGACTAAGTTGGTCAACAGTTTTCTTGCTCAGTTACAGATAAACCAGTCAAATGGGAGAGCATAATTTTAATGATTTTACTTAAAAATTATGAGCAATTCAAAAGCTTTTTAAAATTGCCCCAGATTATAAAACTTAGAAAAGGAACTATTATAGATACTTAAGAAATACTTAAAAATTTTTGTAACATCTGAATTTCATGTTTGTTATTTGCTTAATGAATATATATTTTTAACATTTGATAAGCGCTGGGAGTATAAGAATTACTGTTGTTAGGTAGGACTGAGTCGGTTCTGGCTCATAACAACCCCGTACACAACAGAACACAGCACTGTCTAGTCCTGCGCCATCCTCACAATCATTGCTGTTTGAGCCCGTTGTGGCAGCCACTGTGCTAATCCATCTTCTACAGGGTCTTCCTCGTTTTGATGACCCTCTTCCGTACCACGAATGACACTGTACCCTGTGCTGTACCAAAGACGACATGCTTGTCTTCCTTAGTGACATATCCAGAGTGTATGAGATGAGGTTTTGCCCTCCTGCCTAGAAGGCGCATTGTGCTTGTTCATCCTCCAAGAAAGATGTGTAAAACTCAAGGAAGCGAGGTCAGACTCAAGTTTATGACAACGGTTTTTCCTTTGTTTTGCTTTAAGTTCTAAAGGGGCAATCATTTTGATAGGAAAGTTGTGCTGGGGAATTTTTTTTCCCATCGTGACACTGCACCTGCTCATTCTATGAAGGTAGCAAGAGCCGTCCTGTGAGACTTTCATTGAGACCCTTAATCCATGCTTCCTAAAGTGCTGCTCTGAACTCTTCACGCTTCTTTTTGTTCCTCAAACCAAAAAAGTGTTGAAAAGAAACATGATCCGCCTAAATTACCATTTTGACATGGTATATGTTGAAGAACATATGTTTTTCAGGAAAACATTAGGTACTATTGAGTCAGTTCTACTCATACTGGACGATGCCAGATCCTGCACCGTCCTCACGATTGGGAAGTTTGGGCCCGTTGTTGCAGCTTTGGTTGTCAGTCGTCTCCTTGAGGGCCCTCTTCTTTTTCACGGATCCTGTATTTTACCAAGTATGATGTCATTTTCTATGGACGAATCCCTCCTGATAACATGTGGATGTATAAGACATGACGTTTCGCCACCCTCGCTTCTCAGGAGCATTCTGCCTGTACTTTCTCCAGTTGTGTTTATTTTCTGATAGCCCATGGTACTTTCAGTATTCTTCACTAGCACCATAATTCTTTTTTTTTTTCCCCTTCTTTTAAAAATCATTTTTTAATAGTTTTATTAGGGGCTCATACAACTCTTATCATGATCCATACATACATCAATTGTGTAAAGCACATTTGTACATTCATTGCCCTCATCATTCTCAAAACATTTGCTCTCCACTTAAGCCCCCGACATCAGGTCCTCATTTTTCCCCCTCTCTCCCCGCTCCCCCCTCCCTCATGAACCCTTGATAATTTATAAATTGTTATTTTGTCATATCTTGCCCTGTCTGACGTCTCCCTTCACCCACTTTTCTGTTGTCCGTCCCCCAGGGAGGCGGTCACATGTAGATCCTTGCCATATTCAAATGCATCAATTCTTCTGTTACCTTCCTTACTCATCCAGTTTTCACAGGCCCAGGAGAATTGAAAATACCGTGGCTGGGTCAGGCGCACCTTAGTCCTCAAAGTGCCATCTGTGCTCTTTAACACTTCAAGAGGTTCCTTTGATTTCTGCTTTCATGCATGTTGATTGTGAAACCACCCCCCCCCAAATGAAATCCTTAATGACTTCCATCTTTTCTCTATATCACGTTGCTGTTTATTTGTCCATTTGTAGGGATTTTTGTCTTAATGTTGAGGTGTAAGCCATTCTGAAGGCTGTATTCTTTGATCTTTGTTAGTAAGGGCTTCAGGTCTTTCAGCAAGAAAGGCTGTGTCATCTGAATATTGCAGGTTGTTAATCCTGACTGCGTTCTTCTTCTGATAGTCTGTCTTGTCCTTTTGTTTGTTCAGCATGCAAATGGAAGCATGCAGAAAGGAGGCAATCCTGATCCACACCTTTCTTGAATTTAAACCACACAGTATCCAGTTCTGCTGGAACAACTGCCTCTTGGTTAATGTATAGGTTTCACATTAGCACATTAAGTGTTCTGGAATTGCCATTTTCCCACAATGTTACACATGGTGTGTTACAATCCACACAGTTGAACGCTTTTGTGCGATCATTAAGATATAAGTAAACCTCTTTCTGTAGTCTTGGCTTTCAGCTAAGCTCATGATGTCAGCAATGACAGGCCTTGTCTGAATCCAGCTTGAATTTCTGGCAGCTCCCTGTAAAATGTTACTTGCTTGTGATAGTAGTGACGTTGTTTGATAATTTCCACGTTCTGTCACAACACCATTCATTGGAATGGGTACAAATACAGATCAATTCCTATCAGTTGAAAAGTACTGTAGCTGTCTTCCAAATTTCTTGGCATAAAAGAATGAGTGCTTCCGGTGCTTGATCAGCTTATTGAAACCCTTCAATTCCTAGAGCCTTGTTTTTGACTAGTATCTTCAGGGCATTAGAGTTCTTCCTTCAGTACCATCGGTTCTTGATCATATGCTAGTTACCTCATAAAATGGTTGAATGACTCTTCTGTGAAGCTTGCTGTATCATTCAATATTTTACCTATGGTCATCCTTCAATATTACAGCTGCAAGTCCTGAATTTTTTCTTCAGTTCTTTCAGTGTCATATATGCTAATCAGGCTCATTGTCTATGGTTTTCTAACGCGCAAGTCTGTGCACTTTGATGCTCTTTTTTTTGGTCTTATGTACTTTTCCTTTGAAATTTTCTGTTCATCCCTTTTACTGCATCATGGTTTCCATTTACTTTGCCACTCGACTATGTTCAGGTGTAAGTTTCAGAGTCTTTGCCAAAGCACTCCTATATACTGAATGCAGGTCAACCTGAATGTAACTACAAGTAGTGACTTGAGCCCCACCCTCTAATAATCCTGTTTCATAAACAAAATAGATAGCATACCTCAAAATGGAACCATAAACACATGCATAGAGGCTAGGGTTTACAATCCATCATCCAATGGAGTACTGGCTTGAAGAGCCATATTCATTCATTGAGTGAAAAATTACAAAACAAGCAACTTATACCTTGGAACATTGTATGTAATACATATTACTAATGATAAAATGACACCAGCCCCAGCCCCCCCCCCCAAAAAAAAAATCCAACAATGGACGGTCATAAGAACTGGTCAGGACTACTAGTACAGCTACATGTAATGACATGAATGTGACTCTAATGTTGAGCAAATGACAAGCACAAACAGGGAAGATTAAATAATCATTAAAATTTTAAACATGAGACTCGTGATAGCAACTTCTTAGCAAAAAGTTTATGATTTACTGATAAGTGAAAAAAATACTTTTTTTTCCCAGTTAAAATGTTATTTTACCTTTGGTGTATAACAAAAGGCTTAGCATATAATATCCTCAAGACATTTCTTAAATAAATGAATCTAAGTAAAAAGAAAATATAAATAAGACAAAATGTGAATAGTATTAAAAATAGTGTGGTAGTGTTTTGGATAAGTTTTCTTTATTTTTCAAAACAAAATTTTCATTTTTGAATGTATTCTTTAAGTTACATATTTTAAGAAGAAAGAATGCATCATTTTAATGTTATAGTGGGTTTAGTTAGTACTACACAATTTACATTAGTTTACATTAGACATTTACATTAGACGTTTCTCACCTGTTTCTTTCATTGTTACATTTTGTGACCTGCAGTTGCCCTGTGAGGTAAATCTGTTGTTTAATAGTCATGGTGTATTATTAGGGGGGTTTTGGGGTTTGGGGGTTTTCTTTTGTTATATATGAAATACAGTTTATTTGTTTTACTTAGGGAGCCTTGGTAGCACAGATGGTAATGCATTGAGCTGCTAACAATAAAGTCAGCAGTTCAAATTCCTCAGCCTGCCCTCTGAATTAAAATGAGCCTTCTGCTCCCGTGAAGATTTACAACCTCAGAAAACCATGGGAGCAGTTCTGTTTTTCCTGCAGGGTAGCTCTGGGTTGGAATTGACTCGAAGACAATTAATTGTGTTTGCTTGTGTTTTAATTTATTCTCCTTGCAATAGCAAAAATATATTTATTCTAAACTGTTTAGAAAACATCAGTTAAAAAAAGAAAACGTCTATACAACCAAAGGCAACATTTTGATGTATATATTTTGTCTCTGTCTAACACATGTAGTAATTTTGTTTCAAAAATAATTTTCTATTTCTGTATGCATTTTGCATGTAAGTAGATCAGTAAACAACCTTTTGCATATATAATTTCATATGTATTTGTTGGTTAAGTAGATGCTGAAAAATTGATGAGATTTTTCTCAATTATTTAACTTTGTATTCCAATATTAATTTAAATACTGTGGTAAAACTTTGCCTCTTTATTTTTTATTTGATACTTCAGTGTAAGAATCAGTCATTCCGAGCGCAACACTAAGGGCGTGCAAAGCAATGAATTCCCCAGGGAATGCCAAATAGACTTCAGGGCCAGGGTGTGGCACCCCATCAGACTTGACCAGAAAACCCTCATAAAGGTCAACAAACAGATCTGGAACTATTTATAAGCATTTCTTTTTTTGTAGTTGGTTTTTGTTGTTGTTTTGTTTTGCTCTGTCTTGTTTTCGTGCTTATTATTGTATCCGCATGTCTGTCTAAATAAGATAGGTGGAATAAACAACCCTGAGGAGAAAACAACGGGGACCTATGGTTCTGGGCACATGGGAGAGGGGGACGTAGGGGAAAGGAAAGGGAGTGTCAACTAACCCAAGGACAAAGGAACAACAAGTGATCTAAAATCGATGGCGAGTTGGGCATAGGGTGCTTGGTGGGGCTTGATCAAGGGCAATTAGCTGAAAGGAATTACTGAAACCCAAATGAAGGCTGAACATGATTGTGGGACAAGAGGATAAAAAGGAAATAGAGGGATAACTGGAGGCAAAGGACATTTATAGAGGTCTAAATACAGGCATGTACATTTGGAAATATATTTATATATAACAATACGGAAATCTATGTCCTTATATTTATATATTAAGTATTAAGGTAGCAGACAGACATTGGGCCTCTACTCAGGTACTCCCTCAACTCAAGAACACTTTGTTCTAATAACCCATCATTCTGTGATGCCCACCTTCCCTGACATGATCGCTAAAGATAAAATGGGTACATAATAAAGAGAACTGATGGTGCCTGGCTATCAAAAGATACAGCATCTGGGGTCTTACAGGCTTGAAGATAAACAAGCAGCCAGCCATCCAGCTGAGAAGCAACAAAGCCCACATAAAAGAAGCACACCAGCCGATCACAATAATCTACACATAAGCCCCTCCCAGGGGGACAGACAACAGAAAAGTGGGTGAAGGGAGACATTAGTCAATGTAAGACATGAATTTTTTCTTATGAATTCTCAAGGGTTCATGAGAGGGAGGGTGGAGGGGGGGGAATGAGTTGATGCAAAGGGCTCACGTAGAAAGAAAATGTTTTTAAAATGATAATGGCAACATATATACAAATGTGCTTGACAAAATGGATGTATGTATGTATGGATTGTGATAAGAGCTGTACAAACCCCCAATAAAATGATTTTTTTTAGTGCTCCCTCCGCCACCTCCACTATCATGATCCCAATTCTGCCTTACAAATCTAGCTGGACCAGAGGATGTACACTGGTACAAATAGGAACCGAAAACACAGGGAATCCAGGACAGACAATCCCATCAGGACCAGTGTTGAAAGTGGTGATACCGGGAGGATGGAGAGAGGGTGAGGTAGAAAGGGGGAGCTGATTACAAGGATCTACATATAACCACCTCCCTGGATGATGGACAACAGAAAAGTGGGTGAAGGGAGACATCGGACAGTGTATGACGACAAAATAATAATTTACAAATTATCAAGGGTTCATGAGGGAGAGAGAAGCGAGGTGAGTGGGGAAAAAATGAGCTGATACCAAAGGCTCAAGTAGAAAGCAAATGTTTTGAGAATGATGATGGCAAGAAATGTACAAATATGCTTGATACAATGGATGGATGGATGGATTGTGGTAAGAGTTGTACGAGACCCCTGAAAATGATTTTTTTTTAAATCAGTGATTAAATTTTCCTCCTATTTTTGCCTATCAGTAATTTCCAGACCATTCTGTATTTAAATAATTCCATTCAATTATTGAAGCTCATTCTCATCCATCCTTCGAAATGGAACAGTATAATAATGAGTCCGCATGTAATAGTTACAAAAGAGCTTTTCTGGATTTCAGGCTGGTCACTGCAAGCACCTTCACAGAGCTGCTCAGAAAACCTTAAGGGAGACAAGACAATGGCAGTGTGAGAAGTGGAACTACTTTTAAAGAAAGGGAAAACGTTCTGCTAAACATTAAAAAAAAAAAATCTAGGTGTACTTTGCTTTAACATTTTCATTTTTTAAATCACAATACATATCTCCTACTTTAAAGGTTTGTTAGACTTCTTACTTTTAGCTTATACTCCCAGTAACACTAATTATAGAACTGGATTAATTAGAATTTAGAAAAAAATAGTTGTTTGAGACATTATCTAATGGAGTTTGAGTTAATGAAGGAGCACGTTTAAAATAGCTGTACTATTTAAGGTGGTCTCAAACTGGCCTAAGTATGGCAGAAACTCATAAACAGCAGAACTCAAGGTCCCAAAGTGGGTTTGTTTTACATCAATACTCCTATATTGTATTCATTCCCCCTCCCTTTTTTAATCACTACGACTATAAATAATTTGATACAAGACTCTTGTTTAACCTCTTCATTCATTGCCATCAGGTCAATTCTGTCTCATAACAGGCGTATAGGGCAGGGTAGAACTGCCCCCATGGGTTTCGGAGACTGTAAGTCTTTACAGAACAGAAAGTCTCATCTCTCGCCCTTGGGGCAAGTGGTGGTTTATAACTGCTGGCCTTGTGGTTAGCAGCCCAACACATAACCCACTAGGGCACACATGACATCCATTTCTAAAATGGAATGGAAGTAAAAAGTTCATTTTGATCTGTAATTTCTTACATTAAAAAAAAAGATGGTATATGATTGAATGATTAAATTGTATGATATGTAAATTATACGCCAGTAAAATTATTTGTTTTAAAAAGAGCTACCAGGTTGCCCTAAGTGCTTCAATAGTTGACAGTCATAAGTACCCAGCACCACTTTGTATAACTGCTGGGCTGCTTCTCCTGATCATCTAAACTTCGTGCAGGTCTCGTGAGCCTTCCTAAGAAGGCCTCTGAAACTCCTCTTAACTCACCATGTAGGTCATCCCTTCTCCATATGATAGACTACAGAGGAGTGTGAAAAGGTTCTTTCAAAATTGTGTTTTAAAGATTATGATCTATTTGGATACATTTGAAGGCTTGATTTTTAAAAAAAGATGGCTATGAAAGGGGACTAAAGAAAGGGAAAAGGTAGAGAAGTAGATGGAGAAGGAGGGTGGGAGGTGAGGGGAAAGGACCCATGTTGTTCTTAATACCAGAGCATCAGATTAAGATGTGCAGTGGGTTAGACATTTGGCTGCTAATCCAAAGGTTGAAGGTTCAAACCCATCAGCTGCCTTGAGGGAGAGAGATGTGTCAGTTTGATTCCATAAAGATTTATAATCTTCTAAATCCTAAAGAGCAGATCTACTCTCCCATAAGGTTACTATGAGTTGGAATCTACTTGATCGCATTGGGCTAGTATATTTTCAGTTTTCAGAGACTAAAATTGCTTGTGTGGTTCCTATGTCTTGTTATATGAATTTATTTTTTGTTTTGTTTTGTTCAATCACATGGAGTATTACGTATATGGTAAACTTGTCTGAGTTGCCTTCTTTGAGGGAAGGTTATGAGCATACAGGATAATATATCTAGTCTCCTGGCTTTAAATATCATCTACTTATTGATGACTCCCAAATTTACATCTCCAACCTGACTTTTCTAAACACAAGACTCACTCACTGAGGTTTCAAAAAGATCATGGAAAGATGGAATTAAAAGATCATGTAATTTTTCCAGAAACTTTTTGAAACTCCTTTGTACGTCCAGTTTTCTCTTTAACATTTCAACTTACTCGTCTAATAGGCATTATGAAGCTGAATTTATCCGTAACTGAATTCCAGACTTCCACCTTAAACTTGAAGCCATTCCCCTTCACTTATCATTTGCATTCACTGAAAAGATAATCCAGGACAAAGATTCTTAGTACCTCAGTCTGTAAGATGTTTAGAAACCTGAGTGGTCCATGAAAGATTATTTGCCAACACTGTTTTACACCTATGCATTCTTATCATCTATCCCATCCGCTAAAGGGTAGTATGCTCCACCAAGGGAGAGATGATTGCTTATTTTGCTGAGCTCATTTGCTGAGTGTGAATGAATGAATATGAATTACTTGGCCTATTTCCTAATGGTGTCTTTAGGGAAATGTAAAGAATAACTTTTATATATGTATTTATTACTATAGCTCAGTGGTGTTTTGATATTAACCTTTAATTACATTATGAAGGTTAATTTTCATTTTAGTACTGATTTTTATTTTATTAAAGCCTTAAAACTTGATAAGCATACATATTTAAAGAAAAGCTGTGGAAAAGTAGGTTTTTACCAAAACGTCATGAATTTTGATATGGTTGTGGCTTTAAAGCAAATAACTGTGTGTAGATTCTAATCAGTATACAGTATAGCATATTGAATTATGAAGTGCCACATGGGTTTAATTAAAATTTTAACTTTTACTTCTGAATTTTTTTGTGGTGGGGCTAACTGGTTAGATTCAATTTTGTTAAGTGCAGTACTTGGTTTATACCACAAGTTTTCCATTTACCCTTTAGGCGTATAAAATTCCCTTAGTTGTATCAAAAGTATTCAAAAGTTATCTTTAGTTATCCATCATAGTTTTGGAAAAGTAGAATCGGGAGCCTAGCTTGTCGCCACTAATAAGGTGGGTATACCTATGGACAGGTACCTGGTACCACGTTTTTCATTGTGCTTTTGAAGAAATTAGAGTAAAAGAGATGATTTTTGTATGTTAAAATTGTAGATATCTCGAGCCATAACTATCTTTTATTGCTTTTATGGTTTCAGGCGATGTCCTTGTTGCTGTGAATGATGTTGATGTGACTACTGAGAACATCGAGAGAGTTCTCTCTTGTATTCCAGGACCGATGCAGGTGAGGACCTTCCTTTTCTGAAATTTTATCTTTACTGAAAGTAAATGTGTCTGTACTTTAATGTTGTTTTTTTTTAGGGTTCTGAAAAGTCTCATGTAGAATGGATGAGTTGCTCTCACTTGTACACTTGGATATTTTTTAAATTTAGCTCTTGCTTCCATTTTTCCCTTTCAGAATTTTCTAAAGAGAGAAATATCTATAAATAAAATTCATGCTAAGAAAATCAGAAATAACAGCAATAAGAAAAAACATAGATTATAACTGCTATAAGTACTGAAGAAAATCTAGTTCCTAGAAAAGTCAGTTTAAACAATCATAGAATTGTCTATTCGCTTAGTAAAATCGCTGTTTTTTCAAAGTGTAGATTTATTTATTTTATAAACTAATTATAATTTTTTATAGATACTCTGTTACTTAGCTTACCAGGATATTCCATTTGAGTATTTATTTAGCTATTAGTTATTTTTCATTCCTTGTAGGTAAGCATGAATTTCTTTTATTATAAGTTATTTTGGTACTTTAAGTATTGAAGTGTTATTGATGACCTTTTTTAGGTCATTAAATACAGTTTGAAAATGCTGTAGCTTCAATTTATGCATTGTCTGCCCTTGTTAGCATCAATAATTAACTCTCCTTTGTGGGGTAGAGAGGATGGTAAACTTTAGGTAAATGCAAGGAGCTATCAGACAATAAAAGGAAGTTTTGAATGTTCAGGAAGAAAATCAGGATCCCAGATAAGTTAATCTGCATGTGATTTGAGGATGGCAAGACTTTGTCTTACCTCATTTGAATACATTATGAGAAGGGCAAGGGAGGAAGACTCTCAAGGCGGATAGACGGCGGTTACAAGTCTACCGCCAGTATTGCTAGAGCTTAACCAAATCTCTTCTACAAGAAAAGAACAATGTGTTTCCAATGGAGTTACTTTGAATTTATGTTCAATTAACATTTGGAAAAGCAGGCATGTACATTTGACAGAAAAAAAGAAATGAAATGAGTAATGTTTTAAATATTTCAGAACTATTCCACCCACCATTACTTGTCCTACTTGGGCATGAAATAGGAGTCATGTATCTACTGTTTGCCCTGTTTAGACTCTCTTATCATCAGCATCTTGTGGCAGTAAGGGTGGTTCTGAGTTTGAAGCCTTTTTTTTTAATACAACATGATTCTTAAATGCCAATACTTCTATCTTCTGCTGAACTGAAGCAGTTGGCTTTCCTGGGAGAATATGTTGGTGTCCAGTAAGGCCTTGCCTTTCTATTGTAATTTCAAGGGAGATTTAAACTTGCAAACAACTTCAAAATGTAGTTCTTTTGTAAGATATATATGTAATTAAAATATTATATAAGAAATAAAAGTATAAGCTTTCTTATTGTGAAAGTAATGCATACTTATTATACTAATTTTGGAAGATGTACAAGAATAAGGCACACAATTTCTTAGAGGCATCTACTGTTAGTATTGCGGAATATTCCATCCTAGTTTCCTACCCTGAGCATAAATGTGTGTGCATTGTGTGTGTGTATGTGTGTGTGTTTACTAACAAAATTGGTATAATAATTGTGCCTTACTCAAAAGCAAGCACCAGCATTTAGGAGCAGCATGTCTTTGGTAAACATTTATTATCTAAAATTCCTTTACCTATAAACTACTTTTAGTTAATAAGAAAAACCTGGTTTTTCTTACTCAGTTAATGCTGAAAGGAGGAAGAAACTAGCAAGCTTCTCCCGCCCAGTCACTTTCCTGAGGTGGTGTGAACTAGAAAAGGCACAGTGCAGTTCAGGAAGAACTATATCATAATTCCATTAAGCTTCAAAACATTCTGTAAGGTTTTGCTAATTATTATTCCTCTTGTATGCATGAAGAAAAATAATCTAAGAGATTGAGTGGTTTTTTTCCAAGTTTGCAAAATTAATGAGTCAGAGAACTGGAATTCAAACTGCCTCCTGACGATGACCTTTCCCTTTCACATATGAGTTGAGTGGGTCTTTTGGTCAACATCCCCATGTCCTTGTTGGGTCAAAAGTAATGGGAGTGGACTGGCCTCAAAAAAAAGTTGTTTGACCTGGTTCATGTCTATAGCATTTGACGCTTCTAGGAAGAAGAGAAGAACAAAACCTGCCCAAAGAGACTTTTTAACCTTTAAACTTTTAAATATCTAACAGTAGCATTTCGAACTTATATTCAGAGTATAAAGATGGTCTAAACACTTCTTATGATCTAGCAGAGGATGACCTGGGGTATGTTAGGATAGAAATGTCAATAAAAAAAAAGAGGTCAGATCTCAGTTTTAAACCTGTAAGTTTCCAAACTCTTCTGGGTTTCAATTTGCTTACTTATAGCCTAACGGGATTTAGGTGAATAATCTCTGAACCAAATTCCAACCTCTCTGATTCCGCGTTTACTTTTAAAATAATTTACGCTATAAATAGAGTCAGTATACTAGAATGAAATTCAGAGAGAGGTTCAAAAATGTACATGGCCAAGTCATTTCCTTTACAATGAATTTTTAATGTTCTGCAAAACAAGTGACCTGGAGTCTTCAAAAAAGTCAGCATTATAAAAAGCACAAAAAACTACAGAACTAAGGCAAACTGAAATTGGCATACAAGTAAATGCAGTGGATAATCCTTGATGATTCTCGATCACAGGTATATTGGGGCAATTGGTTAAATTTGGGTATGGACTTTATTAGATAATAATATTGAATTTATTGCTAAAATTCCTAAGTGTAATAATTATACTGCGGTCGTGTAAGAGGAATCTCTTGATCTTAGAAAATAATAATACGTACTGAAGCAATGAGTATGATATCAAAATGTCTCCTAGTAACTCTCAAGTAATTTCAGCCAAAAATTATTGTAAAGCTATCTCATGCAGGAGCTGTAATTTTTTATGGAAAGAAGGCACAGAGAGAAAGGAAATGTGGCAAAATGTGAAATGGTGAATCTGAGTGAGAAATAGATGGATGTTCGTTGCATCATTCTTGCAATTTCTGTAGCTTTGGAAATTTTTTACAATTTTTATTGTGAATTAGATAAAGGTTTATAGAGTAGATCACCTTTTTACATTCAACAAGCCATACACATTTTATTTCAACACATCTGTTACAAGTTCCTCAATGTACTTCCAGTGATCCCATTAGCTCCCTGTTTCCTGTGCCCTTTCCTCCTTTCCTAAGTGCTCTGGACTTTGTCCTTGGGAAAATGCTACCCTTTTCATCTGACTGATTCTAACTGCAATGAGTTCCTTCCGGACCTGAAGGGTGACTGAGGGATGCACTCTTGGGGCCTCCGCCAGTCTCTAACTGACCAGTCAGCTTGCTCTTATTTACGATTTTGAGTTCTGTTCCACATTTTTTCCCACACTAGCTGTTGTTAGGTGACTTCGAGTCGTTCACTCATAGCAACCCTGTACACAGCAGAACAACACACGCCCTACGCCTGTGCCACCCTCACCATTGTTCCTGTGATTGAGCACCTGGTTCAAGCCACTGTGTCGACCCATCTTGTTGATGGCCTTCCTCTTTTCGCTGCCGCTCTATTGGAGGACACCAAGCATGATGTCCTCCAGAGACTGGTCTCACCTGACAACATGTCCAAAATGTCGTAGAGGAAGTCTCAACCATCCGTGTCTCTAAGGAGCACTGTGGCCTTACTTCTAATACGATCGGTTTGTCTTTCGAAGGCCATGGTACTTTCAGTATTCTCCAGCACCACAATTCAAAGGCTTCATTTCTTCTAGGGTATCCCTTAGTCAGTGTCCAACTTTCACAGGCAAACGAAGCCTTGGGAAGTGGCCATGGCTGGGGTCAGGACCACCGTAATCCTCAAAGTAGCAATTTGCTTTTCATTTGTGCAGCTGATTTACCCTATGTTCCATGTCTTTTGAAGGCTTACCTGCAGCTTCCATGAGCATCGATTGTAGATCGAAGCAAGAAGAAATCCTTGACAACTTCAATCTTTTCTCCATGATAACATGATATTACCTATTGGTCCAGTTGTGAGGATTTTGGTTCTCCACATTGAGTTGTAGAGCATACTGAAGGCTGCAAGCCTTGATCTTCATCAGCAAATGCTTTAAGTCCTCATCAGTTTCAGCAAGCAAGGTTGTCATCTGAATATCACAGGTTGTTAATAAGTCTTTCTCCAATGCTGATGCCACATTCTTCTACCTATAATCCAGCTTCTCTGATTATCTGTTCCACATACAGATTGAGTAAGGATGGTGAGAGGATACAACCTGATGCACAACCTCCCTGATTTCATTCCCACAATCCATGTACAAGTTCCTCATGAGCACAATGAAGTGTTCTGGGATTCCCATTCTTCTCAAGGTTATCCATAGCTTATTATGATACACGTAGAGGAATGCCTTGGCATAGTCAATAAAATACAACTTTCCGACACACTCTGCTTTCAGCCAAGATGCATCTAACATCAGCAATAATAACCCTTGATCTACAACCCCTTCTGAATGGAGCATAAACCTCTCAGATCTCTCTCAATGTACTGCTGCAACTATTGTTGGATCACCTTCAGCAAAATGGGAGATGCCCGTGATATCAATGACATGTTCTGTGATTTGAGCAGTCTGTTGGGTCACTTTTCTTTGGAATGGGTACAAATATGGATCTCTTCCAGTTAGTTAGCCAAGTAGCTGTCTTCCAAATTTGCTGGCTGAGATGAGTAAGTGCTTGCAGTGCTTCACCAGCCTGTTTAAACATTTCAGTTGGCATTCTATCAATTCCTAGAGTCTTGTTTTTGCTAATACTTTCAGTGCAACTTGAACTTCTTCCTTCAGCACCATTGAATCTGGCTCATATGCTACCTCTTACATGTTGGAATGTCGACTAGTTCTTTTTGGTGGTGACTATGTCTTTCCACCTTCTTTGGATGCTTCTTGGATCATTCAACACGTTGCCCATAGAATCTTTCAGTATTGCAACTGAACACTTAAATTTTTTTCTTTGGTTCTTTCAGTTTAAGATATTCTCGGTGTGTTCTTCTGTTTTGCTTTTCTAGCTCTGCGTCTTTGCACATTTCATTATAATATTTGACTCTGTCATCTTAAGTTACACTTTGAAACTCTTTATTCGGTGCTCTGATTTCGTCTTTTCTTCCAGCATCTACTTTGATCTTTTCTTTCTTTCCTGTTCTTGAATGACCTTTTACCTTCTTCATTAGTGATGTTCCTGCTGTTCTCCCACAGCTCGTCAGGTCTTCTTTCTTTAGTGTTGGTGCAGCATCTGTTCTTGAGATGGTCTCGAATTCAGGCGGGACAGACTCGAAGTCATATTTTGGCTCTCATGGGCCTGTTTTAATTTTCTCCCACTTCTACTGGAACTTACTTATGAGCAATTGAGAGTCTGTTCCACCCTTGACCTCTGGCCTAGTTTTAGCTTCCAGTTCTGAGCTTCTCCATGGCCTCTTTACATAAGTGTAGTCAATTTCATTTCTGTGTATTCCATCCAGAGACGTCCATGTGTATATTGGCCTTCTGTGTTACTGAAAAAAACGTATTTTCTATAAACAAGTACTTTGCCCTGCCAAATTCGATCATGCGACCTCCACGTTTGTTTTATCACCAAGTCCATATTTTCCAACTACTATTGTTTCCTCTTTGTTTTCAATTTTTGTATTCTAATCACCAATAATTGTCCATGCATCTTGATTGCTTGCTTAATCAATTTCCAACTGAAGATGCTGGTAGAATTCTTTAATTCCTTGATCTCTAACTTTTTGGTTGGTGCATAAACTTTTGAATAATAGTTGTATTGATTTTATTGGTAGATATAATTCTATCGAAGCAGCACTGCCATTCAAGATTGATTTTGAAATATCCTTTCTGCTAATGAGTGTAAAAGCCATTCCTCTGGTTTGTGTCATTCCTAGCATAGTAAACCATATGATTTTCTGATTCAAAATGACCAGTACCCGTCTCTTTCAGTTCACTAATGCCTAGGATACTGATTTTTATGTGTTCTCTTTCATATTTGACATCTTCCAGTTTTCCTAGATTCACCTTCTTTGTACATTCCAAGTTCCAGTAATTAGATTTTTGAAGCTGATTCTTCATGCCTTGAGCTATGCCCCATCAGCACGTGAAGATCCCCAAGGCGTCACTCCCACGGGCTTTACTCCATTCATGTCGCGATGGTCAACTCTAGTTTGAAAAGCAGCTTGTCCTCACTCACGTTTCAAGTGACCCTCCAACCCAGGGAGCTCATTCTCTGGCATTATCTCTGACGACGTCTGCATCTGTTCATTCGGCTGTCAGTATCTGACAGTGTTTCCAAGCTACAAATATGGTTTTCAGCAGCTGCTTCCTCCGAAGTGGGGATCACTGTGTGTTCCTAGTCTGGAAGCTCCACTGAAGCCAGTTCACTTTGGGTGACCCTGCTGGCATTAGAAACACCGGTAACATAGCTTCCCACATCACAGCAACACACAGGCTACCACAATATGGCAAACTGACAGACAAGTGGTGGTCCACTCTATCTAGAACCTTCTAATGGACCCTTTTCGGAGAAGTTTGTAACCTGACACCACCTCGTTCTTCTGGTTTCAGGGTTTTGCAGCAGCTCTTGGACTATTTCCTCTGTGTTCTCATTGCCGTTCCTGTTGTGGAATGACTGCCAGACATATGATCTACTTGATATAAGCCCACATAATTCTTGGACTTTTTTTGTTTTTGTTTTTGTTTGTGTTCTTTTTATGAATGTTCTTGTAGATTTTTAGAAATTTGTTTTCAAGCTCATTCATTTGCCCTTTAATTGTTTCAATCCTACTGCCTTGCTCTTTCAAAATGTTATCTAATTCTAATATCTTAGTGTAACCCTTTTGGATTTCTACTGCCAATTTCAAAAGAAGGCCAAATTTCCAATTGGTTTGGCAAAATGCCTTTGGAAGGGTTTCCCGAAGTCCTTTAAAAAAAAAAAATTTTTTTTCCGGAACCCCTTCAAACCTTTTTCTCCATCCCTTAAAAGTACCTAATAATCATTCAGAATACCTCCTCTTATAGTTCCAATGCGTTTTCTTCCTCAGGAAGATTTTTGGCTCTTTATATTAGTCAGAAGCTCTGGTGCTGTAATGGTTTTACATTGAGTTTCTAACCACAAAGTCCGCAGTTCTAAACTACCAGCTGCTCCTCTGGAGGACGGGGCAGTTCTACTCCGCCCTGTAGGGTCGCTATATTAATCACTTGTTTGCACTGGTCTATCTTGCTTTTTGTGTGAACAAAGATTGTTGTCCCTGAGATATTATGTTGTTTTTGTATTTATTTCTATTGGTGGCCCTCGACCAGTAGTTGTAGCTTTTTTGGTGTGAGAGTGCCAGTGAGTTTAGTTTGTTGGGTTTTATTTCTCTAGGGTATATACCAAGTAGAAAGACTTCTGGATTCTATGATACCTTGATTAACTTTTTGAGCTAACTCCACATTACTTTCAACATTGTTTGCACCATTTTACAGTCCCACCAGTCCTGTGTGCGGGTTCCATTCTCTCTGGGCCTTCACTACCACTTGCTATTTTCTAGTTTCTTTGCTTATAATAAGCCTTAACTTTACTATTGCATTAGGCTGTGTTCTCTAGAGAAGCAGAATCAATGATGCTTATTTATATATATAAAGCATTTCATATTAAGAAAGTAGGTCACATCATTGTAGAAGCAGATAAATCCAGTCTGATTCAAGTCTTCAGGTCAGATTTTAAGCTAAGGCTTTTCTTAACCGATGTAACTCCCAGGACTCATGAACTAGGATGCAGGAAGATAAACCAGGAAGTGGTAAGACCACAGGCTGGTGGAAGCCAAGTTAGATGAATGCAAGGTCAGCAAGTCAGGCTCGTAGCTTTGTCTGACTCCAGTAGCTGGTGGGGCTGATGAACCAGCAAGCCAGCAGACAC
The DNA here is from genome assembly GCF_000313985.2 of Echinops telfairi. Taxonomy (NCBI): domain Eukaryota; kingdom Metazoa; phylum Chordata; class Mammalia; order Afrosoricida; family Tenrecidae; genus Echinops; species Echinops telfairi. The sequence goes on from NW_022103911.1 coordinate 6,445,303, forward strand.
ACCAGGCAGCAAATCAGGCTGGTGGCTGCAGAGTTGAATGAAACCAAGGTTGGCAGGCAATAGGGCAGTCTACTGATAGCTGCCAGGGACAGCAAGCAATGGTGGATCTATGAGGCAGATGCATGAGTGGGGCCAGCAAGAAGAGAAGATGACTTTACACAGAGTCTGCTTAAATGGGAATAAGGTACAGCCCCATGGTAATGTGCTTCTAATGGTAGTACGCCACTGCACTCCCCCTTAATC
>NW_022103911.1:6446258-6466426 GCF_000313985.2 Echinops telfairi
GATTATATCATGGGGGAGACCTCAACTGCCAAACTGTGAGAATGCTGGCTCAGCCAAGTTGACACAAAACCTAATTATCACAACTATTAATGCTAGTGTGAGGTGATACCTCATTATTGTTTTAATTTGCATTTCTCTAAAGGACCCCTGTTGGTGTAGGAGGTTACAAGTTGAACTACTAACTAGAAAGTAAGCAGTTCAAACCCACCAGCCACTCCATAGGAGAAAGATGAGGCTTTCCACTCCCATAAAGATTTGTAGCCTCAGAAACCCACAAGGGTATGAGTCAGAATCAAGACCATTGCAGTGGATTTATTATTTTATTTAGAACGGCTAATTATGAACATTTCTTTGTATATTTGTTGGCTGCCTGAATTTGTTCTTTGGTGGACTCTCTGCTCTTGTCCTTTGTCCAGTTTTTAATCGGATTGCCTTTTCTTAGAATGTTGGATGTTTTTGATAGATTTTCAAGATTAGTCTCTTGTCCAATATGCTACTGCCAAAAATGTTTCCCAATCTGTAGTTTCTCTTTATATTCTTTGGTTAAGTATTTTGATGCATAATTCGCTGCTATTGAGTTAATGCTGACTTATAGTAACACTCTCGGAGAGGATAGAACTGCCCTGTGAGTTTGCAAGACTTTAACTGGGTATGAGAGTAGAAAGCCCTGTCTTTCTCCTGAGGCACAGCTGATGGTTTTGAACTGCTGACCTTTGGGATCACAGCCCAAATCTTAGAATTGCTCCCCTGGGGTTTCAAGCCTATGACCTTTCAAAGGTACACTGCCAGGCATGTCTTCAGAGGCACCTCTGGGCAACTTCCACCTGCCAACCTTTTGGCTAGAGTTAAGTGTTTATGTGCTTGCTCCACTCATACTGTTCATCTTTTAGTCAGCACATCATCACCCCTTCTGCCTTGGGGTTTAGATTACAACTAGGATTCATTGCACTAAGCCTTGGCTCACAGATGTTTTTTCCTGTAGCTTTATAAGCAGCCAGCTCCTTTTCTGGAAAGTCAGCCTGCAAAAGTCTTAATCTTAGATGTGGGGGAAGCCAGCCCCTCACACTATCGTGGGTCCAGTAAGCGCAATTGTACAGTTAAAATATATAAAGATTATAGTAAAGTCGTAGTGAATAAGAGAGATAGAAGAGAAGGTGAAATAAAGGAGTCAGATACATTTCATAGTAGCATGCTCACCTCCTGGATGGCCATGATATCACCAGCCAGGTCCGAGCACAGGGCGGGCAGAGAGGGTAGGGGAGTCTCTCTTTATTTCTGGCCAAGCCCCATATATACTTAGGGGCATGATTACAGGTAACCATACACGTCACGGAAAGGGGCTGCCAATATGCCTACACATCAGAGGAAGGGGATGTACAATAGGTATAAGACAAGGGATGAGCTAGGGGTATACACATAAAGGAAAGGGGAGGGACTAGGGGTATACATGTGACACGATGGGCAGACCCCAGATTCAATATGGAAGCCTACTCTTGGTCACCTTTGAGTGGGCTTGACCTCACTGGGCTCTCCTTCAGGGAAACAATCTACTATCCTTATCAGAAGGGGCTGGGCCTTACTTAGGGTGGGACAGACTATACAGTCTGATTGCTCTAGATGGCTTATAACCCTAGGGAGCATAACCTTTGACCTGCTTTTGTTGACCTCCAAGTGTGTAGTCATTTGCCATGTGTAGCAAGCAGTTAGATTTGACATGCATTATGGGGAGACAACTCGGGAGAAACCTTTCTGTATCCAACACTTTGACAAGTTAACTTTTACCTCTCAGGTACCTAACACTTAAGCTTGAGGTAGACAGTCAAGGCTTCTTAAGGGGATGAACAGTTGAACAGAATGCTTAACTGCATATTATTTTCTTGTAACACAAAAGTGCTACACACATAAACTGTAGGAAAATTAAGAAAGAGACGAGCAGAAAAAATTTTAAATATATTTAAAATCTATCTGTTCTTAGAACCCATATTTTAATCATCTATATCAATGCTTTAAAGACTGATGCTAACTTAACAAATTCAGAACAACTTATGGAGACCTTGTGCATTTTTAAAGAACCTACTATGTGGGATCTAATTGTCAACTGTAACTCTACTGGTTGGCTAGGATGTGTAGGGGAAGTGTGTTAGTCTGGGTAGACTAGAGAAACAAATTCATAGAGACTCATGTGTATAAAAGAGAGTTTTATATAAAGGGTAATTGTACATTAAGAAAGCATCCCAACCTAGTCCAGTCCAAGCCCGTAAGTCTGATATTAGCCGATATGTCCAATACCAATCTATAAAGTCCTCTTCAGACTCACGAAACATTCAATGACGTAAATACTGGATGAACACTTTAGCCAGTGGGTAGAAAGTCTTTGGATCTTGTGGCGTTGTGAGCATCTCAGCACTAGCAGGGGTCTCCATGTGGCTTCTCCAGCTTCCAGGACTGCATCAGGAAAGGTCCATGTGGCTTCTACTCAGGGATGTCTCACAGGGAGTCTAGAGGGAGAGTCTCTCCTGACTCCAAGCAGGAAATACAGGAATTCCCAAAATTCTCAGGAGAAGGCCATGCCCTCACGGAGGTCTCATTGGCTGTCTCCAGATTGAAAGACTAGACTCCACCCCTACGCTCTCAATCCTCAAATTGACACCAGATTATGTAACTACCACAGGAAGTGAGATTATGTTGCTGAAGCAACAGACCGTGGAAATAAGTCTGTTTTAAGCTTTTTAATGAAATTAAAATTAGCCTTTGTAGAAAACATCAGTGATTAAATTTATCATGGGATAAAGTCAGTGGAGAAGTATCAGAAAACTTTTTCAATAAGCTTCATAAAAATTCTATTATATACTTAAAAAAAATCATTTTATTGGGGACTCATACAATTCTTATCATAATCCATACCTACATCCATTGTGTCAAACACATTTATACATTTGTTGCCACCATCATTCTCAAAACATCTGCTTTCTGCTTGAGCCCTTGGTATCAGCTCCTCATTTTTTCCCCTCCCTTCCGCTCCCCCGTCCATCATGAACCCTTGATAATTTATAAATTATTATTATTTTATCATATCTTACACTGTCCGACGTCTCCCTTCACCCACTTTTCTGTTGTCCACCGCCCAGGGAGGAAGTTATATGTAGATCCTTGTAATCGGTTCCCCCTTTCCATCCCATCCTTCCTTCACCCTCCCGGTATCGCCACTCTCACCACTGGTCCTGAAGGGCTCATCTGTCCTGGATTCCCTGTGTTTCCAGTTCCTATCTGTACCAGTGTACATATTAGATACTTCTTACCAAAAAAATTCTTATGAAACACATAATTGCCTTTATGTTTTATCTATATCAATCCCTTTAAAAAATAGCAATTAGCTCCCAGTTTGGTCATCTTAGGCATCTTATATCATTTTATCAAGGCAAACAGATTTCCTGACATTTATAGCTAACATGAAAACTATTCCAAATGCCTTGCTAAAGTATATTTGCATTGTGGAGCTAACGTTACGTCATTGAGAAGAACGATGACTAAAATAGCCCCTTGAAGAATTTCACTGGGTAGTTTCTGTGGTGCATGTTTCTGTTTGGGTTTTTGTTATGGTGAAGGAAAAAGGTTCCACAGAAAAGAAGCACTGTGTTTGCCAAGCATAACATTAATGTTGTTTCTTAGTATGTTGTTTTTCTCAAAGCATAACAAGCCCGTCTAAAATTTTAGGTTGTTGTTGGTACATAAAGTAAAATTAGTGAATTTTCCTTTTTAAATCTAACAGCCCATTTTCTGGTTAGTCATAACTATCTTTTGACCTCTTCACCCACAAGAATCTCAGCTGAAACAGATGCCCTCCCTCTTCTGAGCCACTCCTGCCTCTAGGAATCCATCTTCTCTCGGTTCACCACAGATTCTACTCAGCCTTCACAGACCCTCCAGCCTGGGATCGCACTTCTCTCCCTCCACTTGCCTTTCCACATCCAAAGCCCTATGCCAAAGCCCATTGTCAGAAGACAATCTCAAAAGCTCCCTCCCATCTTTTAGGTATAATCACAGGAGTCTCTTAGTGGCACAAACCACACTCAACTACTCCCCCAAAGGTTGGTGGTTCAAATCCTTGGTTGGTGCCTCTGAAGGAGGGCCTAGCATTCTGCTTCCAAAAGGCCACAGCCATTGAGAACCCTATGGAACGCAGCTCTGTCCTGGCTTGGACTTGATTGGGTCATCACTAATTCCTTGTTTGGGATTTTTTTTCAATTCTGTTACAAGCTCTGTACCCAGGATTTCCACAAATTCTAACAATTTCCCATATCCTGGTAACACTGCCAAAGCTTCCCAGACAAAAGAATTCCCTATCCAACAAAACATTCAGTTTAGCAGATCCCTGTTTAAGAATTTTGTATTATTTTATATGTACATTTAAATTAGTTTTCATATTTTGTAAAGAAAAAGATCATGGACCTCAGAGTAGGTCAAAAAAGGATAGTGTGACGATTTTTTGGATGTTCCAGGTCAGAACAATTTCATGAGGAACTTCTTCATTCCTATGTACTATACTTCACTCACTATTAATCTTACAGCGATTACTGCTAGTCTTGACCTATTTCATCTTCACTGTATAAATGCAGACATCTTGATGAATTTGGAAGACATTTCTTCTGTCTACTTGTTTTTAAAACCTGAGACTTATTTTACAAAACTTGTTTATTTAATTTAATTCACGTTTGGTAGGTAGTGATAACTTAATGTCCCTGAAATGCCACGGTCTGCTACAAGCCAAATTAAATACCATGGTAAACAGTTAGTCCTTGCCAACAAAAAGGATTGCTAGATTTTTTTTTGTCTCTTGGAAAGTTTTAATCAAGTAAGGTTTATTTTGCACACTGAATAGGGATGTGGTTGCACAGCTAATTATTATAACTGTTGTTAATAAGTTGTATACTTGTAAAAAGGTTACTTGATAAAAGTTGTGTGATCTATTTTATAAGCATGACAAAGCGAGCAAGACAAAAGTACACCCAAGCACTGCATGAGATTTGGTTCTTTGGTTTGTAGGGTTATGGCTTAGGGTTAGGTTTCTTAGGACATCCCAGTTAAATAGACTAATAATGTGTTTAGTGTTTCTGTTTTACCTCCTTGTTTTTTGTGTAGTGTTTGGAGTCTTAAAGTCTCCCCATCCAAGACAAAACAATTGGATATTATTGGAACATTGCCTAGACCAGTGGTTCTCAACCTCCCTAAAGCCGCAACCCCTTAATACAGTTCCTCATGTTGTGGTGACCCCCCAACCATAAAATTATTTTTGTTGCAGCTTCATAACTGAAATTTTGCCACTGTCATGATGTAGGCGACCCCTGTGAAAGGGTCATTCAGCTCCCAAAGGGGTTGCCACCCACAGGTTGAGAACCACTGCCCTAGAGCAATGGAGGAAGATGAGAGGAATAGGGGAATGATAAGTTAGGTGTAGCTAATTCCCTACACGACCAGCTGCCTACTTTGACTAGGCCTGGATGGTTCCCAGCTACCGTTACCATTAAAAATTCTATGGAAGAATCCTGAAAAATACAAAACAGAAGTACACGTTTTCATCAGCACTTTGAGCTGGTTCTTCCTGGGTCAGTCATGGCTGATGAAGCAAAACTAGGATGGACCCAGATTTGTAAAGTGAGTGTGTACCAGAAAAGTAACAGGAAAAAACTGCAAGTCAGCACCCTGCTCGAAACTTAATCTTCCTCCTAGAAAACAAGGGCAGTGTGCTCAACGCAACCTACTCACTTGCCAGGTTGAGTAAAAAATAAGAAGGAGCTTCAGAAGGCAGATGTCTGCTACCCCAAGGTTGTGGATTTGGAAGTCATTGGACTTTGATTCAAATCACTTGCTTTGAGGTTTCATAATAATTACTAGCAACTGAAGACTTCCGCTGTGTTAGGTTGGATTCTCTAGAGAAGCAAAACCAGTGTCACTTGTATGTGTTGTGTATAAAAAGAGATTTATATCAAGAAATGGCTTACACAATTCTAGAAAGAGCTCAGTCTAGTCTGGTTCAAGTCAGCCCTCTCCTGACTTTTGGAAACTGGTGAACAGGGAGAGATAAGATGAAGCAGAGTGATCAGGGGCACAGGCTGGTGGATGCAGAGTTCTGAAGTCAGCTGAATGAATCTATTATTGGTAGTCTGCTGATGGCTGGTATCAGCCAGTAGTGCAACTGGAGATCGAGGGGCCAGATACAAAATCCAATTCCATCAGAAGACGAAGAGCCAAAGATTAGACTCTGCTCGTTGGCTCTCTCTCATACAAAAAGGTGTCGTCAGTCTGTGACACAAATGATAAATTAAGCTCCACCCATACCTTTACCCAGGAGAGTCTAGTTGACATAATCCCTAAGCATCAAAACCACAGTTACTATTTTCATATTCCTTGTTTTTCTATGACATGTCTTAGTTCTTCAGACATAGGATGGCCTTAGTGAAAGTGTTATAATTATTGCCTTGCATCCACCCTTTTTGTTTACTTAAACAGTGTTCAGTCACATAAGTTTTTAAATGGTGTAAGTGAACATTTTATATATCTTAGTCTAAAAAGCTTTCTTATTTTTGTATGTTTCCCTTTTCTCAATAGCATTTTAAATTCTATACCATTGAGGCTGTTTATATTGTGTTTCAAGAAATTGGTAATGCTGCCCTTAAAGTGGACCAGGAATTTATATAAACTACAGATATATGAATGGATTTTGAGCTCACACTGAAACATAAACTCTAATCTAAGAACAATTAGTTCATATGATGTGACCCTGCTCTGTATTTGCCTTCAATACATACTGATGATATGGCTGTTATAGCAAAGTGTCGTGAACAAGCAAGATGGTGCCCAGGTATTAAAACAAATAGTGTTTGCAGTCTTAAAGACTTGCTTTAAAAGAAGCAGTTATCTAAGTGAGGTGTCATCTAAATCTGCATGGAAGAAGCACACCAGCCACTGTGATCAAAGGATAATTAATAATAAAAGCCATGATCCAAGGGGGAGCTGTATTAGCACTTAAAATCTGAACACCTAGTTTTGCAGAAGGCTATGACTGACTGAAAACCCAAAACCATTTGCAGAGCTCCCACATAGATTAAGCCTCCATTGAATCCTGTGTCTGTTGATCAAAGATGTGAATAGTGTTGTCCTCAGGCAGAGTGAATTGGAAAAGTACATTGGATATTTTCCTTTATGAAATTTAGGAAGGTAAATCTATAGAGATAGTAACTGGATAAATATGTTTTAGGATTATAGCAGGGGAGGGGAGATTGGGGGGAAAAGCTAATTAAAATGAATACAAGATTGAAACAGTCTTCTGAAATTGATTATGGCAATGAATTCACAACTCTTTAATATATTTAAGCCATTCAATTGTATGGTACACCAATTATATGTCAATAAAACCATTTCATTTTTTTAAAGTTCATGGGAAAATCATTACCTTTCCATGCTGTTTTTCCATGAACTTTTTTAAGTACTCTGATAGAGATGCCTGGCTCAAAGCCAGCAGCCAACCATGCCACTTTGCATGTGGATCACTCTCTCCAGTCCGGGCAATAATCCAGTCTCCAACATTAGTGTCCTGAAATTGTTCACTGTGCCTCTTCCAAGTCTCACATTCCAGGAATTTGACCTGAAATTTTTCCTGTTCCAGTCACTATTCTGTATGTATACCCACAAATTCAGGTCTCTTCCAGTTTTGCTTTGTTGCCCTTGACTGAACCATTTTAACTGGCTTGAAGCCTAAATTTTCATGGACTCCAGACTTTCTGAAGCCATGGAACTTGATGAACCCCAGAAGTATCGTCCTAAGGTATTCCTTAATCTTAAACTAGAAATATCCTCTGAAGTCTTCTTAAAAGCCAAACAATAGTTTAACTTAGTAGTAAGGAAAAAAATGTCTGCCTTGAACACTTTTGTTTTTTTAAGAACTGTCAACAGGGGATCAAATTGACAGTAACTTGGGAAATTGAAAAGGAATGGGAGGTTTTGTTACATTAATAGGAATGGGGCTTACGTGAATCTTGAACTGAGAAAAGGAGGGGGAACATCGATACACAACTCCAATATAATCAATATCACTGAATTATACATGAGAAACTGTTGAATTTCTTCATGTGTACTCTTTACATACCCAGTCCAAAATTAAAAATAGTAAAATTATGAAAAACAATTTAACTACAAAGCAATTGAGAGGACTAGTGGAATTATAGGTGATTTTTTTAAATGATGTGCTTTTTTTGAAAATAATTTTTGATGAAAAAATTTAACTGCTTATGTAAAGTTACTTAAAAAAACACATTTCCCTAGAGTCTAAAACCACTTTCGATATAGCAATTAAATGCTTGACTATTTGTGTGGAATATTATACATTGTTACTCAATAAATATAATAATATATGCTAGGAGCTGGAGATAGGAATATAAATAGAATGCAATCACTGCCATGAAAATTCCACATCCTAGGATGAATTATAAATGTTGTGGCAGTCTGGCAGTTCAACTCTAATACAGAGTTGCTATGAGTTAGATCCACTCAGTACCAATGGGCTTTTGCAACTGTAAATGTAAGTGTATATACAGAATCTTCTTATGAAAGTTATAGCTGAATTTTCCTTACGAAAACATTGCCTTCATTTGTACAGGTAAAACTGACCCTTGAAAATGCATATGCTGTGAAAAAGGAAACAACCCAGCCAAAGCAGACGAAGGCACAGCTGAACACGAGTGATTTAGTCCAACTTCTATGGGGAGAAGAGGTTGAAGATATCCAGCAGAAAGTTCTAAGCACCCCTCATATCATTATGTATCTCACCCTACAACTGGACTCAGACACATCGAAGGAGGAGGTGAGTAGCTTATAAAACGTGCAAAAGAAAAAGTAAGGATCTTTGTAATTTTACAAGTGAATAATCACTTATTTTTTGAGAGACTTGCTTATTTATTCATGACAAAAATAATCCAATAATGAACTCATTATGTGTTAACACAAATAACGTATCCCTTGTGAAAAAGAACTACATTTTCCAAAACAAAACTATTTTGTTGGAAGGTGAACATTGCTTATACAATTTTTCTTTCTTTTTTTTTTAATTAATCATTTATTGGGGGGGGCTTCTTACAAATCTTGCAACAATCCATCATTCAATTGTATTAACCACACTTGTACATATGTTGCCATCAACATTTCCAAAACATTTTCTTTCTACTTGAGCCCTTGGTATCAGCTCCTCTTTTTTCCCCTCCCTCCCCCCCCCCCCCCCACTTATACAATTTTTCTATCTTTGAAGATATTGAAAAGAGTTGTGTAATCATTACCACAACCAATTGTATAACATTTGAATGTGTACTTATTGTTATTAGCTCTACCTTTCCCTTCCCAACTTCCCCTGTCATAACCCTAAGAAACTATTAACTAGTTTATGGCTTTGCCTATCCTGGATATCCTCTAAAGAAAATCATACATAAAATGTATCTCCAACAATAATAACAAAATAGAGCACAGAAATACCTCAATCATAAAGAAAGCAGAAAATAATAAAAACGAGAAAAAATTAAGAATGGGTTAAATGGGAATATAAATAAGATTTTTAATTTTAACCTAACTATGTCTATATTCATTTTCTGATGTGCTCTCTATGAGGCCGGGGCTCTTCAAACCTCTGGTCAATGATTCCAGGGAAGTCAATGGACGCTTATTCCCCATGAAGTCTTTGCAAATGAGTTTAGGGCTTTCAGTGTCTTCCATAGCCTTTAAACTGGGTACTCAGAATGTAAGTTCACATACATTTCTTCTCTCTGATCTTGAACTTTGTTATTTGGTATCCTTGTATCACACAGGCTGATAAACCTCTTCCATGTGGGGTTAGCTGACACCTCATTTAGATGCTGCTTGTTTTCAGATAACCTTTTAAGTTCCCAGCCATTCTTCTCTTTTTAAAAAAATCATTTTATTGGGGCTCATACAACTCTTATCACAATACATACATACATCAATTGTGTAAAGCACACGATACATTCATTGCCCTCATCCTCAAAATTCGCTTTCCGTTTGGGTTCCTGGAATCAGCTCCTCATTTTCCTTTTTCCCCTCCCCCTTCCTCGCAGTTCTCACCCTCCCTCATAAACCCTTAATAAATTATAAATTATTATTTTATCCTATCTTATACTGCCCGGCGTTTCCCTTCGCCCACTTTTCTGTTGCCCATTGCCCAGGGAGGAGGTTCTATGTAGATCCTGGTGATCGGTTCCCCCTTCTATCCCCCTTCTGTCCCGGTATCGCCACTCCCCGCTGGTCCTGGGGGTTCATCTGTCCTGATTCCCTGCGTTTCCAGTTCCCATCTGTACCGCCCAGCCATTCTTTGTGCTGGCCAAGCACCATGTGATTTCTTCACTACACTTTCTTCACTGCCATCTGACTTGATGCCAATTCGTGGTGACCCTAGAGGCAGGGTAGAACTACCCTCTGAGTTTCTGACACTGTAAGTCTCTACCGGACCAGAAAGCCCCGTCTTGTTCCTGTGGAGCAGCTGGTGGTTTCAAACTGCTGCTCTTTCAGCTAGCAGCCCAACCTGTAGCTACTGCTCCTCCAGGCGTCCAGCCTTAATCAGCTGTAACACCCTTATCTTCAGTAAGCCTTTCATGAGGGCAAATATGTAGCAGGGCCGCATCATGAGAACTGATTGTTCTTAAGTTAAGGCTTATGGTTTAGGGAAAGCTTAGAATATATTCATGTACCTGTGGTATATATATATATATATGGCTTATGGTTTAGGGAAAGCTTAGAATATATTCATGTACCTGTGGTATATATCTATATATATATTAGATATATATAGATATATAGATATCTATATAGATATAGATATATACCACAGGTACATGAATATATCCTAGATATATCTATCTAGATAGATCTATATCTATATCTATATATATATACACCATAAAGCAACCCCAAAAGCAAGAGGTTTGAACTGAAGGCTAGTGACTCCCAATTCCATGACCTTAGTCTTCCTCTTCGCTCCCTAAAGCATTACAGTTTTAAGTACAAAGAAGCATATCAGTCCTTTTAATAAGGTAAAGTCTGATTCACTGAGTGGGTTTTTCAATTCAAACCATTCTGATGTTGACTATGCACACCTAAAAAGGACAAGATCTATATAGTCCAGGTAACCTCTACTATGGGCCTGTTTCACCAAGGCTGAGAAGATGAATGTTTTATAATACGAATATGAGAATTATTTAGTTATTCTAAACAGTCAGAAAAGGAGAAAAGGGAAGGCTTTATTATAGTACCTTCTAAGTTACAGAAACTTTTTATAATTCACAATTGATTTCATTATACACCACTCCTCATTTATCAACTAGCTTGCTGTCCAATATTTTGCATTTACAACTTTGAAAAGCTCTCAGGTGGTACCTCCGACAGCCCAGGCTCTACACAGGTGTGCAGCTATGCCCACAGCACTCTCTGTGGGCCACCGTGCAATGCCCAGGCCATGTGAGAGAGGGTAGCTAACCCTATCAGGACACCTTTTCTCATCCTTTTGTGACATCTCAGTCCAGCTCTAAGAGTCCAAGGGGACATGGAATAATACCAGGTAGCAGGCAGGTAGGTGGAGGCCAGTAGGGAGCCCAAAGATGCCAGGAAGATGGGGGGAGGAAGTAAGGGTGGAGGAAGGCCCATCACACCATGTGCATCCCAAGATTTCTGTTGGTACCTAGCAGATGATAAGGGAGGAATGTATGTATGTTGACATTCAATTAAAGTTTCATTCTTTTTTTTAATATTCTGCATTATGCACTCCATCAGTATCCATGGGAGCAGCAGTCAAGAAATCAAACAAGTTATTGGATTGGGCACATTTGCTGCAAAATGTTTCTTTAGTAGAAAGCAAAGAAGCTCACTTTAATGGCTAAGGTGCACCTGACCCAAACTAAAATATTTTTAATTGCCTCATGTGCATGTGAAAATTCACAACAAATAAGGAAGACCAAAGGACAAATGATGCATTTGCTTATGGTGTTAATAAAGAATAATGAAAATTACCATCGACTTCCAGAAGCGCAAACGTCTGTCTTGGAGGAAGTACAGCCATTCTGTTCCTTAGCAGTGACCGTGCCAAGACTTCATCTCCTGAACTTTGGACATGTTATCAGGAGAGACCAGTCCCCAGATAAAGACGTTATGCTTAGTAAAGTCGAGGATTATTAGAAAAAGAGGAAGAGCCTTACTAAGATGGATTGATACATTGGCTGCAATTGTGGGTTCAAACACAGGAATGATTGTAAGGATGGCGCAGACTTGGTGTTTTTTTCTGTTGTAAAGAGGATCACATGATGGCACCTAACAGCTACATCATGTGCTCCAAAAGAAGACCCCGTCAGCATCTTTGTTTGTTTGTTTTGAGTGGAGCAGTATCAGCTTTTTTTGAGTATAAGTGGCAAAATACTTAACCATCTTAAGTAGACATTTTGATGTCTTTTGATAAATTTATACAGCTGTGAGCCAGCCTCACTATCATATTGGGGTAAATTCATCCTGCTAGCTTTTAATGCAGGGAAATGTAGCATTAAATTTTCTTCATTAAGTTATAAATAGTTCTCATGCTTTGCATATTTTTTTATTAATTCATTTCTCAGTGTTTATTAAACACTTGTTTTATGCTTTGTGTTGTATTAGATATTGGGTATTTTTATTCACAATTGGGAAAGTAACAACAGTACAATAAAATGTTCAAAATCACATAGCCAGTAACTGACAGAATTTCTACTGAAACAAAGGTATTTTGTTTTCCAGAATCTGCCCTTTTTATGTTATCAGGTTGCCTTTCAACACTAGATATTTCTGGGCTGTTAATTATGTTGTTCAATTTTCTGTATCTTTGCTGGTTTTTTGTCTCCCTGGGCTATTTATTTATAATTGAGGGAGGTGTCAAAATCTTCCATTCTCATGAAAATGTATTTATTTTTAACTCTGGTTCTAACTATTTTTGCTTTAAATATGTTTGAGACAATCCTTTAAGTATAGTCAAGTTTATCATTCATGAATCTTTTTACATAATTGAACCTTTTAATATTAGGATACGGTTCTCTCTAATACTTTTTTATCTTAAAGTATTTAAAAACTTTTTATTGTGAACTAGGAGAAGGTTCATATAGAGCAGATCAGCTTTCCATTCAATAATTCATACATATTTTGTTTTATAACATTCATTGCAAACCCCACAATAACATTACATATTCCACTTTCTCTTCGTGTTTCCTGTTCCTATGCCTCCTTTTATAACTTTTCTGAACTCTGTCTTTGACTAATTTCAGTCCTTTTCATCTCAAATGGTTGATTATTATAAGGTGTGCACACCTTCCTGGTGTTGTTCTTCCCCTTATAAATCTATTATTGGCTGAAAATTGAACCATGGAGGTGAGTTCATTTCCAGACCTGGAGGGTGCCTACTAAGAGTTTTCTTCTTGGAAGTTTCCACCAGTCTTTATCCAACCATTAAGCCTGGTCCTTTTTTATGATTTTGAGTTTTATTACACATTTCTCCCCACTGCATCCAGGATCTTCTGATGTGACCCCTTTCAGAGCAGTTGGTAGTGGTAGCTGGGGACCATCCAGTTCTTCTGGTGTCAACATCTTGGAAACTGTTAACTCATTGATATAAGCTTTTAAGATTCTCCTCACTACTAACCAAGTCAAATGTTGTAGTGACATGAAATTACTTGGTATTGTTCTCCCATTCATAGTCTGCAATGCCCACCAAATGACTGGGTGGGAGCATGCAAATAAAGGATAGAAGACTCTAACTTGGCGCTGGGCAATTTTTCCATTCCTCTGGATATAAAGTAAGCCATTACTGCACCAAGACAAGAGAATCCCACAACAAGCAAGAAGGAAGAGCCAGGAGTGAAGCACATCTTAGGGGGAAGAGGAGCAATGCCAAGAATATCCACCTTCCCAGACCTTTGGGCAGGAGGCTGACTTGCAGAATGTTGTGCCCTTTGGACATTTATCAGCACTAAGGCAGCTTTGTAACACTTGCCTGAGCAGGACAGTCCAAGAGACTATGTTTTGAGAGAGGGAAGGCCAGAGGGAAACATGCCTACCAGCATGACTGGGAAGAGATGATGCAGTGCATGCAGCATTTCATAACCTACCCTTAACATTTTATAACCTAACAGCTTCCCTAATAAAGCCCATAATTAAAATATTGTCTATGAGTGATGTGTGGCCATTGTAACAGATTAGCAAAACCAACAGAAAAGTAGAGTGCTGTGGAAGGGATGGTGGGTGTCAGAATAAGGTTAAGAGAGTTGGAGAGTGGAGGTATGTCTCACCTCTGCCTTGTGGGAATCAGCCTTGGATTGGTGTGGAATTGGATTTGCCTTTTCCTTACTGAAGCCAGAGGAGGCCAACATGCTGTTTCTACCCACGTAGAACATTGTCTTGTGGACTGTGCTATACCAATTGACCTTGGTGCCTCCAGAGACTATTGTCCTGAGCCCCCAGGCCCAGTATTAAAGTCTATATTTTGAAATAGTATTACTGCTTTATAAGTTTTGAATGCTTAACTTTTTATATTATTTTCTCTGCTTTATGGTTTTGATATGTCTCTGACACACAAAATGTATCTGACCTGAAAATCTTTAGTTTCTAACTGACAGGCTTAGGAAGCCCTTTTATAAGAGATTATTGACATACTTGAATTTGTTTCTGCCATCTTCTTTAAGAAATTCTATTTGGGGTGTTTTTCTTAAGCTGTCTTTGGTTGGTTATATCATTATATTCTTGTCATAAACGCTTTTTCAGAATAGTTCAGGGCCTTGAGTATATACACCCTAACTCCAAATATGTTGCTTACTATCTGCTTATTATATGGTGGTGGTGGTTGTTGTTAATTACATGATATAATCATCAATATTTTTAAAATTCTATTTTTTTAATTTTTAAAATTCCATTTAAAATTTTTTTAATTTTCAGTTATAATACCACTATACTTGCATTATAATTGCTATTATTTAGTACAAATAAAACTTTAAATTTATTATATTCTTTACTCACCATTCTTATGTCTCAGATTATCCTGGTATCATTTGTATTCTTCGTAAAGCATATATTAGTGATGGAGTGGATTATGAGTTGGACTGCTAATCCCTGGTCAGCAGTTCAAAACCCCCAGCCACTCCATGGGAGAAAGATGAGACTTTCTGCTCTTGTAAAGATTTAAAGCCTCAGAAACCCACAAAGGCAGTTCTGTGCTGTCCTATTAGATCACCATGAGTCGGGATTGACTTGATTACAGTGAGTTTTGTTTGCTTTGTTTTGTGTTGTTGGAAAGAATATACCTTAGATAATTATTTTTAGTGAAAGCCACAACCTAAAACCTCAGTGGCTTAAGGTAATAGAAGATAATTTCTCATTTCAAGCAAATATTCCTAAAATGTGGCTCAGTGATTCAGGCTCTTCATCTGGTCGGTCCATTATCTCCAAGAACCCCTATCTCCAAGAACCCCTGAGTTCTCTGTTGAATCCGTTCACTAGCCGGGCAGTGAAGGAAGAGAAAGATAGTTCCGTGGTCTACGTAAAAGAAGGAATGTCACTTTGGCCCACATTTCCATGGTCTTTCTAGATGCCAAGAGGTCAGAAATGTAGTCCTTCCCATGGGACTAGGAAGATGAAACAAACACATGCTATTGCCTTTGCCACCTATGTCAAAGCCCATTGCCATTAAGGCAATTCTAGCTAATTTGACACCCTACAAGGCAAAGTGGAACTGTCCCAAGGGGTTTCTCAGGCTTTAATCTTTGTACTTTGCTCCTGCAGAATGGTTGAGGGTTCAAAGCGCGTACTTCAAGGTCAGGATCCAAGCTCTAGCCACTGTGCCACTAAGGCTCCTTTCGTCCTCTAGGTCCAGCTCAAAACTCATTGTCTTCCACTTGATTCTGACTCAGTGACCCAACAGACAGGTCCTCTGGGTAATTCATTATTTTCTCTAATCTGTTTTAAGAAAATGTCCAATTGTTTTCTCAATTTCAGTGTTGCTCTTGGAAGACTGCACTCAGTTTCTCACTCCTTTATAATGAATTTGTCTCAATGTGCTTCACACAAAGGATATATGTATGGATTGTGATAAGAGTTGTATGAGCCCCCAATAAAATGATTTTTTTTAAAAGGAATTTGTCTCCTCTGTGCTCAGTTTTCCTTTGCTACATTTAAACTTTCATTTATTCTCTCCATTGTTATTTCTATTTAAACAATTACCCTTTTTATTTTTAGGAATTCCTGGAAAGTTATTTACTAATCTGCATTTCCAATATGTGATGATAATCCTAGAAATCTCTTGTTGCTTGCTCATCTTTGTAATTCTGTGTTTTATTTCACTGAGCTTTCATACATGTGGGTCACAGTTCTCTAGTCTCTGGCTTCCCATTTCACCATCTCTAATTTCGAGGAGACTCTCACCTCTTACGAGTTTGGAGAGCTTGGAATGTGAATTTATTATTTGACTTTGTCTTTGGGAATCTTTACTTCGAAAAGGGAATACATACCTTTCTTCTGACAAAGTGTGCTGCTTCTGCGTCTGGCACTGAGGAGGGCACATAAACCTTAACTGAAGGTCTGGATTTAGGCGTCAGCTTTCAAGACAGCACTCCTGTCCTTCCCTCTCTTCGTCACTCCCAGGTGCTGCCTCAGCTTGCTTCGGCAATTGACAGGATCAAGGAACAGGAGTGGAGGGGTCTGAGGAGGATGTCCTTGGAAACTTCTCTACTTGCATGTCTAGCAATTCAACAAGTATGTTTTGTTCACGGTTCCAGATGTTTTTTTGCACAAGTTCTCTCAAAGCATCTAGTCTTGCACAATACTTCCAGCAGAAGTGAGATCTAAAAAGTTTTTAGTAACCCGTGTATCTTTGACTTTGAAATACTTTGTGCCTGTATTGTCAATGCTAAAGCTTGTTGGTTCAAGAAGTACATTTCCCTATGCTGCTTGATATGTACAAATTTAGTCAATAATAGAAATGAAATATGATTTTTTGTATGATTATGATTTATTATTATTTCTATACTCTGAAAAATTGATACTTAGATTAATACAAGTTTGTTTGGTTTTATTGAGTATTTCTTAGATAAAAGAGATATTTAAGCATTTGTTGAGTAAAATACACAGTTTTCTGGGATGGTAGCATCCTGAATCTTTCTGGCTCACTTTGGGGTAGGCTGTTGCTAAGACCTTTTGTCAACCTTTCCTTTCCTTCCCTGGGAAAGTGTGTAGATCTTTCTCAGATAAACAGGTTTCTGTCTGTTGCCAGCTCTGTATCAACACCATAATGAGTAGAGGCTCTTTATTCTTACTGAACAGAGTGGAAGCTCTTTCAAACTCATGCTGTTAACAAGTGCTTAAACATACAGTTCATGAAATTGGCGAGGTAGAGCTTGCCAAGTCTTTAATAGAGAGGCTTTTACAACTGGAATAGAGACCTTCTCAGATGACCCTGTTTGCTGGTTTGGTTTATTTTACTAGAAAATGTCATAAGCTCATTTTGTTTTTCTGTTAATTACATATTTAATAAGAGCTTAGTTTCTTCAATTTATAAGATTTGCCAATGCTAGCTGGTAATTGAGATTTTGAAAGATGAATCAAAGAGCTTACAGTTACTTGTTTAAAGCCGTATTTGGTATTTTGGCTAAATACAGTAGAATTATTTGTCAGCCAAGGTTTCAATTTATTAGGTAACTGTAACGGAAGATTTTAACTAATGTTTTACTACATTTCTAGGAATAGAATAATGTTTTAGTAGCTGTTCATACTCTAGAAATCATGTGAGAAAATTTGAGTTGTTAGCCAGGGTATGTGTGTGGCTCACATACTCCAGCAATTTGCATCTATTGAATAAATATAAAAAACAGATGTCTGTACATTACCATTTTTATACTAGTCATACTATAAAAGTTGCTATAGAATAGACATATGTCATGTTATTATTTCTTACATATAGAGACCAAAGTAATGTGTCGAACACTTTAAAATGAGAGAAAACTATGAAATGATAATATTTTAAGGGATTTAGATGTTCAATAGTGGCCGTGTTAATATTTTTGGATATTGTTACAGTACAACTGGAAACCACTCAGAATTCTCCATGGTTTCTATGTAGAAATTTGCATTTTTCCTGCTTTTAATTTACTTTGGGGCAAAAAAATGACATGTTGCTTTAAGTAACAGCACAGCAACAGGGTGCAGAATGGTTTACCCTTTTTTATGAAAGCACAATGCATATTCAACTATTGAAATTTGGATGTTGTTTTATAAAAATTGTTTCCTGGGAACTTGCTATTAAAATTTTAAAAATAGTAAGCATTTTGTGAATTATTTTATAGGGTTAGTATTTATTAAAATTAAATGTCCTTTCATAGTTGCAGTACACATTAATTTGTGGTGTACAAATTGTTTTAATGTAATAAAATAGGTTTTTTAAATCTTCCCTTCTTTTAGTTTAGTTTTGTAAGTTTGAAATCTTGTTGATATAAATGTTTAATTTCACCCCAAAATGTTGAAGGTTATTTTTTTTGCCTTTTTCTTCTTCTTTTTTTATAAATCATTTTATTGGGGGCTTTTACAACTCTTATTACAGTCCATACATCAATTGTATCAATCACATTTGTACATATGTTGCCATCATCATTTTCAAAACATTTTCTTTCTACTTGAGCCCTTGGTATCAGCTCCTCTTTTTTCCCTCCCCTCTCCACCCTCATTACCCCTTGATAAATTATTAATTATTTTTATTTTCATATCTTACTTGAAGGTGATCTTTTAAAAATCAGTATGAAAGCAATTAAATGCTGGTCAATTGGTCGAGATTCCTAAAAGTTACATGTGGCATCCTTGTAGATACACAGCTGTAAGGAGTGAGAAAATCTAATGAAACACATAGTAAAATATTATTAGTGTTAAAAATTCTTGTAAAAGGGGTTAAAGTTTAAGACATTGTAATTCATTTTAATTACTCCATCTAATCTATATCCAATTCAGTATACAGTTTAGTATCATAGTAATTTTGACTGTCTAATTTATTTTTGGAACCCTGGTGACCTAGTGGATTATGAATTGGGCTGCTAACCTCAAGGTCAGTAGTTCAAAACCACTAGCAACACCAAGAGAGAAACATGGGGCTTTTTGTTTCCAAAGAGATTTACAGCGTCAGAAGCCCACAGGGGCAGTTCTACTTTGTCCTGTAAGATTGGCCTAACTCAGAATTAATAGACAACATTGAGTTTGTGGCGCTTTTGTTGTTGTTTGTTTGTTTTGTAACTTATTTGCAAATATAATGTTTTAAAAGCTACTTGGTTGGTTAAAATTCTCGGGATGTCTGTGTTTGAATAAACCATCCCCCGATACTAAAGGATTTACTTTTTAATTCTTTTCTTGATACAAAGTATGAACTTTACATTGCAAAAGTAAGCTTACAAAATGTAGGGGTTTGATTTCTGTTTCTTTTCACTTAACAGCAGGAAATTCTCTATCATTATCCGATGTCTGAAGTGTCTCAGAAACTGAAAAGCGTGAGAGGGATATTCCTCACCCTCTGTGACATGCTGGAGAATGTAACCGGGACACACGTTACTAGGTAATGACTGCTTTTTACTAAGCTTTAGCTTCGTTCTTCCAAACGCCTTTCTTTGCTTCTAACCAACAATATGCTAATATGAGGAAAATCATGTGTATGTCTATTATGTAGGACTTTGTACAGGCACATATCATTTTGCTTCTCATCTAAGTTATTTCTCCAAGTAAACTATGTAATTTAAATTGTATGTTCTTGTTATAGCTGTACATCTGGGCATTTTGCCATGCTGTAAGTCAAAGACAGGACTAATGACCTATATTTTAGAATTTCTTCATAAAGGTGTTATCTATAAAAGAATAGTATTTTTCTGAGTCTTGGCTTTTTCATTTTTGTTGTTGTTGTTGTTGTTGTTGTTCCTTGCTTAGTGGTTAGCAATTGCTAGGCAGTACCTTTATGTTTGGTAACTGAACACTGAATATTTATAGAGTTAGAAAATGCCCTGTTGTATTCAGCATGCAGTGTTAACTGCGCACTTTTATTCAGTGATGTACAGGCAGACCTTATCAATCTCACAGAACAAAGAAAA
>NW_022103911.1:6467448-6469663 GCF_000313985.2 Echinops telfairi
CTGATTGAATTTAGAGTCTAGTTTTCTTTTCTTTTGACATATTCTGATAAAAATGATACCTCTGATTTTAAAAGAAGTGAGATCTATAAGATAGCAAAACAACTGAAACAAAAAACTTGTTTTTCTAAATAAAAATCACATAGAACGTTGATGCTTTTAAAAACCCATATATAGAAAATAAGAGCCCTGTTACACTGCTTAAGGGCTGGGCAGCTAATGTCAAGGTCAATGATGGCATAAAAAATTTTAAAAAATACCTAACTCATTGCCATTGAGTTGATGCCAACTCATAATGACCCTTTGGAACAAGTTAGAACTGCCCTGTGATTTTCCAAGACTGTGAGTCAATGGACATAGAAAGCCCAGTTTTTCTCTGGGGGAGCTGTTAGTGATTTCAAACTGCTGACATTGCAGTTAGCAGCCCCGTGCATAACCACTGCACCATCAGGGTTCCCAATGACGACATAAACCTCCACTGCCACCAAGTCGATGCCCACTCATCGTCACCCTGTAGGACAGGGTAGAACTGCCCATGTGAGTTTCATGAGGCTGTAACTGTTTATAGGAGTAGAAAGCTCCATTTTTTGCCCGTGAAGCAGCTGATAGTTTTGAACTGCTGACTTTCTGGATCACAGCCCAACTCGTAACCACTATACCACCAGGGCCCCTTATACCAGTGGCATAGTTGTCAAAAATTGAGCTGCGAATTGAACAAGGTCAGCTCTTTGAACCTACCACTGGCTCCAAGGGAGAAAGATGAGATTGTCTACTATAAAGATTTAAATCTGAAAAACCCACAGGGTCACTTCTGCTTTATCCTATAGGGTCACTATGAGCTGGAATTGACTTGATGGCAATGAGTTTGAGATTTTGGTTTGGTTCAAATCCCAGAGCCACTTCATGGGGAAAAGCTGTGGCAATCCGCTTCTGTAAAGACTCACAAGGTTGGAAACCCTCTGGGGCAGTTCTCTGTTCTGCAGGATTCACTGAATCAGAATTGACAGCATGCAACAATAATGGATAGCAAATATTACTGTAAACACAGTAGTAAACAAGGCTCCAATTAGGGTTTAAAATTGGTTTAATTGTATACGCTTTTTAAAACTATAGTGATATTGATGGATAAAGGAGTCTAACGTCTGTCTAAAAGCGTATACACTTAAACTTTACAAACGCATCAGTAGTATCCTTTTGGGGGAAAAATCAGTTTAGTAATTCATATTGAAAACTCTACATACTTATCTAATGCATATAGAATGTGCTCTGTCTTAATGATTTAGCAAATAGTGATTTATATTTTTTTAGTTTAAAGAGTTCTAATTTATATTTTTAACTGATCTCCCCATCCCTTACCCATACCATAAGAAGGAATCATGTCTCTTGTGAAGTTCATTATTGATTCTCTTTTAAAAACACTTAAATCCAGTTTGTGCTGAGACGATCTCCACAATCAAGATAATTGGAATATATCCATTACCCCAAAGTGTCATCGAGAATACACTTAAATTTTGGTTAAACCTTGTTACCATCAAGTTGATTTTGACTCCAGGTGATCCCCTGTCTATAGAGTGGAATTGGTGCATACAGCTTTGTTGTCAGTAATGTTTAAAGAGCAGTGTTGTCCAGGCTTTTCTTCCTGGCCCACTGAGTGGGCTTGTCTCTGTAAACTTTGAGTTAGTAGTCATTGTGTCAACTAGGGACATATTTTTTTTAACTCATGTATATATCTCTATTCTATAGCAAATGATCATTTTCTGGTAAGCTGGGACCATGTTATTCTTTATTCATAATCTCTTAATTTTTTTTGCCAAAATTGGCGATCCGAATAAGCCAAACTCACCACTATCAAGTCCACTATGACTCATAACAAAACTATAGGACAGACTAGAACCACCCCTACTGCTTTCTGAGACTGAAACTCGTAACGGGAATGCAAAGCCTCAATTTTCTTCCTTGGAGCAGCTGGTAGTTTTGAACTGATCTTGCAGTCAGCAGCCCAACTTGTAACCCACTATACCTCTAGAGCTCCTAGGCAAACAGGATCGTTTTATTAAATAAACAAACTGGAAAGAAACTTTCTGTTGAAAATAATTGCATATAGCACTCAATATTAGCCCAAGAATGTTAACTTTTTTCTGGAATGGGCTTACTTTTCTTTGTCCTAGTTGTGTGTGTGTGTGTGTGTGTGTGTGTGTGTGTGTGTGTGTGTGTGTGT
>NW_022103911.1:6471698-6476763 GCF_000313985.2 Echinops telfairi
TCATGGGAGTGAGTTGCACCGAGCCATTTGTACTCCTTTATAATTTAACTGTTCATTTCATGTATTATATATCTATCTGTATATAATTTAACAGTTCATTTCTTGTGTTATATATCTAATTATCTTTATAAATAAATATATTAAATTATCAGCAATTTGGTTTTATCTCTCTAGAGAACCCTGTATAACACAGTGCCTAAATCAAAACCAAACTCACTCAAATCAAGCAGATTTCAACTCAGTGACCCTACAGGACAGGGAAGAATCGCCTCTGTGGGTCTCTGGGACTGTAAGTGTACTGGAATAGAAAGCCTCATCTTTCTCTCCGGGAGTGGCTGGTGATTTCAAACAACTGACCTCGCACTTAGCATCTACCTTGCGCATCACCCACTACACTATCAGGGCTATGTAATCAACAAGAGCAGAGTTAGAAATTAAATATAGTTGTCCATGTTTAAAATCTCTTAGGGTGAGGTGTGGGGAGTGTTGAATATTGAGAAAAGCCCTAGGATTTAATGCATTTAGGCTATTCTTCTGTCTCTGCTCAGTACTTTTTTAAAAAGTTATAATTTAGACTTCTGCCTACTTTAAGAAATAATCAAGCTACTCTTATTAAATTAGTAAACACACTTTTCCGTTAAGGAACCCAGGTGACACAATGGGTAAAGCACTCAACTGCTAATCCAAAGGTTGCTTTGTGGAAGAAAAGACCAGGCAATCTGTGACGATTGCAGCCAGGAAACTGCAGCCGTTCTGCATGGTCCTACTGCCTGCCGGGCAGCAGAACAGCTCGATGGCAGACAACAACTTTTGTTCACTTTGGTTAAATGTGGCCTTTAGCACTGTGGCATATTAGCTACCAAAAGTAATTTTTTTAATCTCTAAAACAAATACTATGTGTATTAGTCTAGGTACTTTGGAGAAACAAATCCACAGCAACTCACGTATAAGAGAGAGTTTTATGCAAAGAAAATGTGCATCACGAAAACATCCCAACGCAATGCTGCCCAAGCCCACAAGTCCAACATTAACCCATACACACAACACCAGTCCACAAAGTCCTTCACCTCACAAAACAGAGGCAATAATGCCGACTGCAGGAGGAAAGCTGAGTCAGTGAACGTGTAAGCATCTCAGCACTGGCAGGGGTCTCCACATGGCTGCTCCAGCACCCAGGGCTGCATCGGGATAGAGCCATGCGGCTTTTCCTTGGGGATGTCTTGTAGGAAATCCATCTTGCAAGCTGAAGCAGGGAACTGCTAAGGCAGCTGCACCCGATGCAACCATCACAAAACAAGAGACCCGAGAACTAGAAAGGCGAGACTTCACCACCCATTTATCCCTCCGCCTTTCAATTAGCCCCACATGTGATTATCGGCCAGGCTGGCACAATTAACTAACTCACTATGCAAAACCCAGGCCATAGAGTCCACGCTGGCCTATAGCCATCCTATGGAGAGGGTTTCTGAGGCTGCACATCTTTACAGGGGTGGACAGCCTTACCTTTCTCCCATGGCAGCTAGTGGGTTTGACCTCCAGCTTTAAAATTAACGATCCAATGCTTACCCACTAGTGTCCCAGGGCTCCCAGGAGCTGCCAACTCACACATTTTCTGGAGGTGTTGTGTTACATTGACCACAAAGAAAAGTGGACCAAAAGAGCCTTTATTTAGCTGAATCTCAAGCTGAACACATTCTTTGGTTGATGACCACAGTAAATAATAAAAACTTAACTAAAATTAAATATGCCCATGAATATGTCCCACTTGAATTTAGGGATCATCTCAATAATAGATTTGATGCATTGAACACTAATGACCAAAAACCAGAGCTATGGGTTGACATCATCAACATGAAGAAAGCAAACGGTCGTTGAAAAACTGGAAAGGAACAAAACAGACCAAATATATCTCAGAAGAGACTCTGAATCTTGCTCACTAAGATAGAGAAGCTAAAGAAACAGAAATACTGTAGATGATATTGAAGTCAAAAAGCTGGACCGAAACTTCCAAGGGCAGCTCTAGAAGACAGAGTAAAGTATTATACTGAAACATGCAAAGACCTGGAGGTAGAAAGTGAGAAAGGAAAAACATGTTCAGCATGTCTCAAGCTGAAAGAACTGACTGAAAAATTTAATAAGTCTTGAGTTGAAATATTGAATGATTCTGTGGGCAAAATAAAGAATAATGTTAGGTGCATCAAAAGAAAATGGAAGGAATACAGGAAGTCACTGCACCAGAAAGAATTGGTTGACATTCAACATTTTAAGAGTGAGCATGTGATCAAGAATCAATGGCACTGATGGAAGATCTCCAAATTTCATTAAAAACATTGACCCAAACCAAGCTATTCCAAATTGATGGCGTATCAATTGAAATGTTTTGCCAAACTGATGATGCACCAGAGGTGCTTACTCATTTATGCCAGGAAATTTGGAAAAGAGCCACCTCTCCAACTGACGGGAAGTGATCCTATTTGTGCTCATTCTTAAGAAAGGTAACCGTAATTCACATGCAAGTAAAATTTTGCTCAAGATTAACAGAAAACGATTGCAGCAATACTTCATCAAGGAGTGACCAGAAATTCAAACTGGATTCAGAAGGTGACAGAATGAGGTTATCATTGCTTATATCATATGAATCTTGCCTGAAATTAGAGAATAACAGAAAAATATGTACTTTTGTTTTATTGACTATGCAGACATTCAGCCATGTGGGTCATCACAAAGAATGAATAAATTACAAAGAATGGGCTCCAGAATATCTAATGCTCATGTGAAATCTATATAGAGACTAAAAGTCAGTCATTCACTGAAAGAAAGGTGTATCTCAGAGTTGTACCCTTTAGCATACTTAGTCTGAATGATGAGTAAATAATCCTAGGAGCCAGACTCTATGAAGAAGAATGCAGGCTCAGGATTGGAAGGAGGCTTATTAACAACCTAAAAATTACAGATGGCACAACTTTGTTGTATTAGTCCGGGTTGCCTAGAGAAACAAATCCAGAGACACTCATGTATAAGAGAGAGCTTTATATCAAAGAGCAATTGTATATTGAGAAAACATCCCAGCCCACTCCAGATCAAGTCCATAAGTCTGATACTAGCCCATATGGCCTATAATAATCCATAAATTCCTCATTAGACTCCTGCAGCATATGCAATGATGCCAAATGCAGGAAGATCACAGGCCAGTGGGTGAAAAGTCCTGTGGATCCAGTGGCAGTGGCAGCATCTCCAGGGCTCTTGCAGATCTCAGTGTGGCTCAATGTGTCTTGTCAACAAGAAGGTGAAGGCAGAGAGGGACTCTTTCAGGTATCAGTAAGTCTCTGCCTGGCTTGCCAACAGAAAGAAG
Organism: Echinops telfairi; assembly: GCF_000313985.2. NCBI lineage: Eukaryota > Metazoa > Chordata > Mammalia > Afrosoricida > Tenrecidae > Echinops > Echinops telfairi. Next base: position 6,475,051 of record NW_022103911.1, read on the forward strand.
GCAGAGAGAGAGGAAGTTCCCAGAATCCTCATGAGAAGGCCACACCCACAAAGAGGCATCATCAGGCTTTGATCTGATTGACAGGCTTTACACTTATTTATCAAGTTGACATGAAATGATGTAACTACCACACTTGTTTACTCAAAGCAAAGAAGACTTGAAGCGGTTCCTGATGAAGATCAAAGGCAATATAGCCTTCAGTATGGCTTACATCTCAATGTAAAGAAAACATCCCCACAGCTGGACCAATAAATAACATTGTGCTAAATGGAGAAAAGGTTGCTAAGGGGTGGGAAGGAAGGAAAGAAAGTGGCATTAGAGAGGGTGTTTAGAAGAAATGAGCACGGCCCTCATCATTTCCTGAAGCCTCCACTGTGATGGCATCAGTTATGAGGAACAGCGCCCAGTATCCTCACAGGAAGTCCCACAACGTGGTGACTCGCCAGGCCCAGTGGACAAAGCAGAGTCCAGGATCGTGAACACAGGCCTTGCAGGGGTGGGAGTGGGGGACCAGCACTAACCTAGCACAGGAGGAATGTGAAGGGGTTAAGTAAGTCATGGTCCTTCCAGTCACACAGCCTGCCTTTATTCAGCTTTACTTCCTCTTGCCTTTCTTCTCCACAGAGAAATAATCCGTAACAACTCCTCACAGGGGTGGGCACGTCATTAAACCTTAGCCGTTATTAATTCTGATATTTTCTAAATTCAAAAACTCAGAAATATGGATGATCTGAAAACAGGAAAGAAAAAGCCTCTGCTTTTGCATAGCCCCAATTTTTGCATAACACCCTGGTCTTTGGAACCTAAAGCTATCCTTAAGTAGGGTGGGTGTTTCTTCTGTGAGTTCGGTGAGTTTTTCCAATTGATTAGTGAATTGAAAGAACTAGTGAGAACCAGCAGGTGAAAATGAGGGAGCCCAGAGAGTGCACCTGGACTTGTGACTGGTGTCTTAAAGGGGTAATGGGAAAACCCCAGATATCCACCCAGCAGATCAAAAGGAAAGGTGTTGTATGAACTTGAGTTGGTGGCCTTTTTGATTATATAAATTACCTTGCAAAGATCTGTCCTAACTCCATTGGGTAGGATACAGAGAGATAGTACTGTTTAGGGAGCTGCTGTCTGATTTTTATCTATGAACTCATATTTGGAGATTGAGTTTATACTGATTCCTATCCAAGAATAAAGATAATAAGATTTATTTTCCAGAATTCTTATAAGGCTTCAATGAGAAGTTGTAAATCCATGAGAAATGTAGTTGGTGATTCATTTGAGATCTTGATATACTGGAAAGTATAAAGAATTTATCGTTTCTTTGAGCCCAGGTACTGTGCTAAATATTGTAAATACATTAATTTTGTTTAATTCTCAGAATCAACTGTGAGTCTAAATTGACTCCATGGCAGTGAGTTTGGTTTGGGGAGGTTTTAGTTACTTTGGATGAGGAAACTAGGCTATAAGGAAGGTTAAATGACTTGCCTATATGTGATCATATTTATACTCCCAGTATAACTCATTTTAGAATGACAAATCTAGACCTCAAGGTGATCAACTGCTAAGGCAGTGAACTGGCATTTTTTATAGTTAAATTCACAGTTAAGTGATAGACATACTTTTCACATACTTTGTATATAAAGTATTCTACTTACTTTAGGTATGCATATATAATTTGATTTTGCTATAAAAATAACTAAATGTGTTTTTGCCTTTTTTAGA
>NW_022103911.1:6479103-6487407 GCF_000313985.2 Echinops telfairi
TTGCATATCTTTCTTTTGTTCAGGTATGATATATCAGATAACATTTGGGCTCAGTGTGTTTTCATTTATATGTATGATAGATGATTGATGATAAGTATGTGTGATTTCATCAATGTCTGGAAATTATGTAAGTATATATGACTAAAGAATTGTATACAGGTGCCAGGTTGGCAAGGGGTGGATTGAGATAGTTAGTTTATTGTGCCAGCCTGGCCGATAAACACAAGTGGGATTAATTGAAGGGTGGAAAGATAAATGGCTCGGTGAGCCTCGCCTTTCTTGTCTCTTGTTCTTTGATCATAGGACCAGTGTGTGGCTGTCTTGCTTGTTCTGTGCCTCAATTTAGAGGCTACACTGTCTGTGGGATGCCTAGCCTGTGGACTGTGTCACTGTAAGTTGAGGTCCCTTTAAGACCTCACGATTGAAATTTACATGTCTGGAGTTGGAGACTGGCAGTTGGTGACCTGGCTGACAGTTGGTGACCTGCCTTGCTATTTGCTGCTGTGCTTGTATAGCCTAGCTCTCTCTATAGAAGTAGATCTGGCAGCCCTCAAGACTTGAAGGACTGCTCGTGTCTCACAACTCTCATGGGAGTGAGTGCACTGAGCCATTTGTACTGCTTTATAATTTAAGTGTTCATTTCTTGTATTATCTACCTATCTTTCTACCTATCTATGTGTATATAATTTAACAGTTCATTTCTTGTGTTATATATCTAACTATCTTTATGAATAAATATATAAAATTACCAGCAATCTGGTTTTATCTCTCTAGAGAACCCTGTCTAACACATGCTTCACAAATTTACCTCAGTCCATCCACCAATGTTTTTGGCCTTGGTTCACTTAAGATAGATCCTTCAAAAATCATCATTGGCTCTTTTAGTAATTTTACTAGCTATAGAGATGGTATAATTTGGTCTTATTAAAGTCTTAACATTCTTGTTAAAATTGAGAACTGTGCTTAGTCTTGAGTTCAAATTCAGCTTCATTTATTAGCAGTTTGATTTTAGACAAACTGTTTACTAGTTTGAGCAGTAATTACTTTATATGGAAAATGGGAATAATAAAGTATCTACTTACAAGGATTAGAGAACTGAAAACATGTAAGTAAAGCACTCATATGGTCCTGTCACGTAATATGCACTCAGTAAATATTTGCTATTATTATTGTGATGATCATGATACATTTCATCAATAAAGTCATAGCAGTGGTTCTTATTAAGGGAGGAAGGTGAAGAAGAGAGTGAGCCTGTGTTGATGAAAAAAGTTCATCTCCCTTAAGAGCTTACAAAAACATGCACTTGTCCCATATGTTGTTCTAACTTACAGTTCCTGTTTTGTTTTGTTTCAGTGCTTTCTGCCACGTTGAGAACGTGCCTCGTTTAGATCATTTTTTCAGCTTGTTCTTTCAAAGAGCACTTCAGCCTGTTAACCTGCATTCAGATGCCAGCTTCAGTGCCCAAGAGTATGATGCTTCTAGTGCAGTACTTCTCGACTGTCTTCCTGGAGTTCGGTGGCTCATACTTCCACAGGAAATTAAGGTAATTTTAGGTGTCACCAGCAAGAATCCAAACAGATTGCCTATAGTTCTTTGTCTTCTCTTTTTTCTTTGGGCTTTTTGTTATTTTCAGTACTATGGATAAGAATTACAGAGACCATTGATTAATGAAATTGGTGTTCCACTGCAGTGAATTTAAAAGGAAAATTATTCTAAGTTCAAGTTAGCTCTTGCATCTTACTTCAACTTTTAATTTTTATGCAAATTTAGAATATTTTCCCAAGTAAAGCACTGGTGTTGGTGCCAGTGACAGTACATACTCAGTAAATATTTGCTATTATTATTGTAATAATCAAGATAATATTTCATCAGTTAAATCATAGTAGCAGTTCTTATTAAGAATTCCTACTTCCAAACCAAGGGATCAAGTAGAAAGCAAATGTTTTGAAAAGGATGGTGGCAACATATATACAAATGTTCTTGACACAATGGATGTATGGATTATTATAAGAGCTGTAAGAGCCCCCAATAAAATGATCTATTTAAATAAATAAAGAGGATTATTCCTACTTCTAAATAGAATACTTTCCCAACGTATTCTGAACTTGTATACAGTATTACATAGCATATCCTATTTTAACGTTTTGTGACTTTGATTTTATAAGTTAAGATCACCAAGTTAGGACTGTGCCTATGTTCAGATGAAATTGAACAATGATGGGCTTCATAAGCACTATCCTTAACCGAAGGACTCACTCTCACTGCCACCAAATCAGTTTCGGCTCATAGCGACCCTGCAGGGCAGGGTAGACTTGCCCCTGTGGGTTTCTGAGACTGTAACTCTAGATGAGAGTAAAAAGCTACCATCTACTTTCAGTCGAGCAGTTGGTGGTCTCGAATTGTTGACCTTGGGGATAGCAGCCCGGGGTGTAGCCACGACACCACCAAGGCTCTGGACACCACGAGTGAGAGCAAAACCTTTCCACAGTGCTAAGCTGTGTCTAAGTCACACGAGTAAGACTGCCCCACAAAGACAGGTACGGTCAATTTCATACATTTCCAACCGTGTAGATCATGACACAATTAATGAACTGCACTTACACAAGGGGTTTTAAAATATTTATGGAAAAATTCCATTATTTTTTAATTCCAAAATGTCAAATCTCTATAGTATATTTGTGGGGTATATGCGCACTTTTCCTCCCTCACCCATCTGGTTGTCATGATTATCCACGCATCTTCTCATAGATCACAGTTACTGCAGAATGGTATATATAGAAGTATTTACCTCTGTTGTCTTTAACTCTTTCTTACACTACTCTCTGTGTCTTCCCCTCCCTCCATCACTTTATGTAATGAGATGGCTCATTGTTTCTTGTCTTCCCCTTCACCCAAGTGAACCCATGCCTACCTTTTAGCCCTGACTTACCCTTCTTACCTTCCTCTCCCCTGGCAACCGTCAAAGAATGTTTTTTTTAGTCTGAAAATCTTTACTTGACTTTTTACTATTGTGGCCTTGTAAAATATTTATCCTTTGCGATTGCCTTGTTGAACTCATTTTAATGCGCTCTAGGTTCATCCATATTATGAGATTTTTTCAGATTCATCATTATTCTTAACTTTTTCTAATATTTCATCCATGTATGTACCGTAGTTTATCCCGTCTTACACTGATGGGCATTTAAATTGCTTCCCTCCTCTTACTGTTACAAATACTACTGCGATTAGCATGGTGTGCATATATCCACGGTGCAGCTCATTCTTCCTCTAGGCTTGCTGGATGTGCTATTTCGATTTCCAGTTTTTAAGGGAGCACTATACTCTTTTATCCCAACAGTGGTATGTAAGGGTTCGAGTCTCTCCACACCTAGGCCAACATTTTTTGTTTTCTGTTTTTTGAACTTTGTCATTTATGCCAAGGTGAGCAAATTTCTTACTGTTGTTTTGATTTGCATTCCTCACTACGTGATTAGCGTGAGTTAGAATCAATGTGATAGCCGTAGGTTTGGGTTTGAAAGTTTTAAAATGGCTAATGATCCTGAGCATTTCTTCCTGTTTGTTGGCTACCTTGATAACTTCTTTGGTAAATTCATGTCCTCTGCCTATTTTTTGATTAGATTATTTGTCTTTTTCATTTGAGCTGTTGAAATTTTCTGTAAATTTTATAGGTTACTCCATTGTTCAAAATGCTATTGTTGAAAATTTTTTCCATCTGTGGGTTCTCTTGGTGAAATCTTGGATGCATGTAAGTGTCTAATTTTTAAGAGGCCCCATTCTTCTAGCTCGTCTTCTACAGTCTATATACTTTCAGTTATGTTTTGTAGTGTTTTTGTTCCATATATTAGGGCCCTTAAGTTTGTGCCTTTTTTCCTTTTTTGTTGATGGTTTTCACATTTCTTGGGTTTACATTTAGGTCTTTGACCCATCTTGAGTTCATTTTTGTAAGTAGTTTTCTTTTTGTCCTGTAATTTTCACAAGGAAACTATAGTCACAAGAAAAGAGGGGAGGAGGGACCTGAAATATTTGCTGGATGGTGAAAAATAGAGATCACAAATGAGTAATAAGTCATACTGAGGAAAAAGCATTGAAAGGCTTGACTAATGTTTCAAAAGCTCTTGTCATCTCAGTAAGACACAGTTTGTGAAACACAGCCCTGTGGAGAGAGAATGCTTTAGCCTTTAGAACAAACAAGTGAAAAGAAGGTTCTTTCCCATACGTAGCATGGACACTATAAACTTCAGTTGCTAAAAGTTTTAAATTTACTTATATGTACTGCAGATTAAACTGCCAGTTGCATTTATTCTGTTTTTAAATTTTGAATGCTTCAAGGAAGAACAGAGGCAACACATGAAAGAGTTTGGGAAGTTTCCATAGAAACAAAAGCACCAGAGTCTAAGTAAGAGATTTTTCTAATAAACTCTATAGAGTAGCTAAACTGTGCCAGATTCCTGGGGGACACTTGCCTTCATGTTTTAATCCGTGAATAAAGATTGGCAGCCCTTTCATATTAAACAATGTGTCTTAGAGACAGAGAAGAATGTTGATTTTTTCCCCCCAAGAATTCAACTATAGAAAAACATACTCAGACAGGAAATGGAAAAACAAAACAACTGAAATGTAGGCTTGCTTCATTAAGATTGATTTTCATTTCTTCTAAGAAGCTAAATGGGTTCATTTCTTTTTTCTTACCTTTAAAATTGCATCAGGAATTATTTAATGTCATACATTGTATACATTCAATACAGGGAAAGCCTATTTCATGATCATTTAGAATTAATTAAAAAATGACTTACATTAAATTAACTTTGTAATTCTAAAACTAAAAATAAAGATATTTCATTTTTACGCATTGCTTAACTAACACAGAAGAACAAGATACTGATTATTTAAATAATTGTTAACTGCTTTTTATATGACCGTTACTGAAAAATAACTAATATGAGTCAAATGTTATATTTATTTTTTTCACATAGATGAAATTAGACATGGCATTGAGCAACTTGGAGGCTGCAGATTTTGCTGAACTGGTAAGAGAAGGAGTGGATTTCAGGAATGTCTCGATGTTGACTCTTCTTTTGTCAGTCTCTATTCTAAATAATTATCAGGTACCATATAAATATGTCACAGTCTTGAGTTGTACATTAGATCTCTGTTTTGCTTATATTACATGAAACAAAATCTATTTTGCTTCCCTTAAGATTTTCTTTTTTTATTACTATTTTTTTAATCATTTTATTGAGTGTTCGTACACTTCTTATCACAATCCGTACATATATATCCACTGTGTCAAGCTCATTTGTACATATGTTGCCATCATCATTTTCAAAACATTTTCTTTCTACTTAAGCCCTTGGTATCAGCTCCTCATTTTTTTTCTTATCTCCCCCACCCACCCTCCCTCCCAAACCCTTGATTAATTTATAAATTAAATTATTATTATTTCATATTGCCTTAAGATTTTCTACTCAGTTAAAAATATTTGAGGAATTAAAGATAGTTTAATTATATTGATGTCATTAAGAATTGACAGAAAGGTATGGATAGAAGATAAAGTGAAAACTCTTTAGATCTAAAATTAAATTAGAAGTATAAATATGATTTTTATCTTCTAGAAATAATGACCACCTAGTGGTAATGAGCATGCTGAAATATACAAGATACACCATTAAACATTTTGTTGTGTTAGAAATTTTAGGACACTTTCAAAATTTGGGGGAATTATAGTAGGATTCAAATTGTTAAGGCATACCCTAAAAGTATTCCCACTTGAGTATCAATGGCTAATAACTACAGTGGATTAAAACTTATCAGTTATATTTAAGTGCTTATATTCATAATATCTGAACAATACCTTAAGACTGCCATTTACATTCTATGATGCTCACCTTCCCGACACAATAGCTGAAGACAAAGCGGGTGCATAAGCAAATGTGGTGAAGAAAGATGATGGTGCCCAGCTATAAAAAGATATAGCATATGGGGTTTTAAAGGCTTGAACATAAACAAGCAGCCATCTAGCTGAGAAACAACAAAGCCCACATGGAAGAAGCACACCAGCCTGTGTGATCACGAGGTGTCAATAGGATCAGGTATCAAGCATCAAAGAACGAAAAATCATACCATTGTGAATGAGGGGAAGTGTCAAGTGGAGACCCAAAACCCATCTGTAGGCACTGGACATCCCCTTACAGAAGAGTTACAGGGAGGAGATGAGCCAGTCAGGGTGCAGTATGGCACCCATGAAACACAATTTTCCTCTACTTCCCTAAAGCTCCCCCCACCTGCACCCCTTGCCACTATCAGGATCCAGTTCTCCCTTACAAATCTGACTAGACCAGAGGATGTACACTGGTACAGATCAGAGCAGGAAACACAGGGAATCCAGAACAGATAAACCCCAGGACCAATAATGAGAGTAGTGATACCAGGAGGGGAAGGGAAGGTGGGTGAGGAAGGGGGAACCGATCACAATAATCTACATATAACCTCCTCCCTGGGGGATGGACAACAGAAAAATGGGTGAAGGGAGACATTGGACAGTGTAAATCATGAAAAAATAATCATTTATAAATTATCAAGGGGGAGAGGGCGAGAGTGGGGAAAATGAGCTGATACCAAGGGCTCAAATAGAAAGAAAATGTTTTGAGATGATAATGGCAAGAAATGTACAAATGTTCTTGACACAATGACTGTATGTATGGATTGTGATAAGAGTTGTTCAAGCCCCCATAAAATGATTTTTAAAAAAGATTGCCAGTTAGAGATGAGGATTTTTATTCATAGATGTATTCCATATTCTGCCTTACAAGTGAGGAAGAATGGCACAATTGCAATATCACCAATTTGCAGTTCACAGTGAATTAACTGATCCTGTCAGTGATCAGTAGCTGTTAACATCACAACTAGAGTAACAGTCCTGCCTAGGCCAGACCGGGAAGTGGCACGGAACAATGCTATAGTTTGTTCAACAAATAAATTAGAAGAAAGAGGAAGGAAGTAGAAAGAGAACCTATAGGTTATACAAAACAACAATTGCAATGTATGTCTCTTATTTGAATCTTGAATCAAACAAATTTTAAAAATCATTTGTGAGACAAGGAAATATAAACATTGATGACTGGCTTTTAGATGGGAATCATTCTTTCGATGTATAGTGTATTATGGTTATAGATTTTTTAAAGAGTTCTATTTTAGTACTGTGGGGGTGGGGATCCGAAGAGGAGAAGATAGCTGAAGCAGAGTGACTGTGGCTGGGTAATAGTTGAAACTGGGGTTGATGATATATACCCATTGCTGTCCGGTACTGCTGGATTGAGTTTTTACTCTCAGTGGCCTCATGTAACAAAGTAGACGTTCCTCAGAGGGCTTTTAGGCTGCAATCTACATGGAAGCTTACCATCAGGTCTGTGTTGCTGAACCCTTAACCAAAGCCCTGTGATGACTATGTGGGGACTAGTTATACTGTTCTCTTTTTACATAGGTTTTAAATTTCTTTGAAGAAGGGAATGGGAAGTGAAGAAGTAGAAACAGTGAGGTTGTGTCATCCTGAAGAAGATGGATGATGAAAGTAGGGAAAGGATGTTAGTATGAAGAGAGAGGGGGAACTAAGTCTTAAGGTCTTGAATGCTTTGTTTATAAGAACAACAGAATTGTAAGCTTGTTAATCATAACCCTATCTAAGAACAATTAGTTCTTAATGGCATCACCCTGTTCAATACTTACCCTTATGGAGAGATCACTGGATATATGGGTGCTATAGCAAAGTATGGTGAAGAAATCAGATAGTACCCAGCTATCAGAAAGAATAGCATCTGGAGTCTTACAGAATTGTCTTCAAATAAGCAGTCATCTAAATACCCAGTTTGCAGAAGGCTGTGGATGACAGTAGAAGTCCAAATCTATCCCCATGTGCATTAAGCCTCCGTAGAATCCTCTCTGACAAAGACTGTAGGGTTGGCCTCACCACAAAACACGACATCCCCTTACTGATCCACAGTGCTATGGGGGCAGCACCAGAGACCCAGTGTGGGAATTGTGCCCAGTCTGACCCCCGCACACCAGGGCATAACATGAAGGGATCCTAAAAGAGCAGCAAGGGAGCAAAGCAACAAAGTTCCTGAGGAATTCTGAAAATAGACATCAGACTCAGTGGCAGGGCTTGGCACCTCATCAGACCCGATCTGAATACATTCATAAGGGTCAGCAGACAGACCTGGAAGTATTCGTAGGTTTATATTTTGTTTTCATGTCTATCTATATAAAATAGGCAGCATAAACAATCCCAAGCAGAAAACAGCAGGACCG
>NW_022103911.1:6487507-6524010 GCF_000313985.2 Echinops telfairi
GAAGGAGGTGGGAGGCAACAAACCCAGGGACAAGGGAACAAAGAGAGATCTAAAATCAATGGTGAGGAGAACATAGAATGCCTGCTGGGGTTTGATCAAGTGCAATGTAACCGAGAAGAGATGCAGAGAGCCGAATGAAGGTCGAACATGATAGTGGGACAGGAAGAAAGGAAAAGGAAATAGAGGAAAGAACTAGGAGGCAAAAGACATTAATAGAGGTATGAACATAGGCATGTACATATGTAAATATATTACTATATAATGATAGGGATGTAGGTCTTTGTGGGTTTTTTAGAGGTTAAATATTGAGGTAATGAACATTGGGCCTCTACCCAAGTACTCCCTTAACACAGGAACACTTTGTTCTAATAACCTGGCATTCTGTGATGCTCATCTTTCTGACACAATCGCTGGAGACAAAATGGGTGCATAAGCTAATGTGGTAAAGAAAACTAATGATGCCCGACTATTACAATATATAGCATTTTGGGTCTTAAAGACTTGAAGTTAAACAAGTGGCCGTCTAGCAGGGAAGCAACAAAGCCCACATGGAAGAAGCACACCAACCCCTGTGATCATGAGGTGTTGACGAGATCAGGTTTCAGGCATCAGAAGACCCAAAACAAACAACCATTTTGATGTGAACAAGGGGGGTCAGAATGTGGACCTAAAGCCCACCTGTAGACAATTTGACATTCCCTCACAGAAGGGTCATGAGGCAAGGAGGAGCCAGCCAGGGTGCAGTTTAGCACTGATGGAACACAAGCATTCCTCTAGTTCTTTAATGCTTCCTCTTGCCCACTATCATGACCCCAGTTCTACCTTACAAATCCAGCTAGACCAGAGCATGTACACTGATACAGATAAGAGCTCTCGACACACGGAATCCAGGACAGATAAACCTCTCAGGATCAATAATGAGAGTAGCAATACCATGAGGGTAGGGGGCACAAAGGGGGAACCAATCGCAATGATCAACATACAACTCCAAGCCCCCTTTAAGGGGATAAACAACAGAAACATGGGTGAAGAGAGACAATGGATGGTGTAAACTATGAAAATTAAAATAATTTGTAAATTATCAAGAGTCAGGGAGACTGAAGGGGGAAAAACGAGCTAATACCAAGGGCTCAAGTAGAAAGAAAATGTTTTGGAAATGATGGCAACATATATACAAATGTGCTTGATACAACTGATGTATAGATTGATATAAGAGCTGTAAGACCTACCAATAAAATAATTTATTAAAATTAAAAAATTAAGATTGTTTAAAAAGAATCCTCTCTGACAATAGTCGAGAGATGTGAATAGCCATACTATCAGAAAAAGAGCATTGTAAAGTTGACTATAGTAGATACAGCTAGGTTTAAAAGTAGCACCTTATTTTATCTTTCTTTTGACACTTAAATTTGTTCTAGTTTTCAATATTTTCTGCTTTCTTTTTAATTGAGATTTTTCTCTTTCATTTTGTCATTGTTGTTGATTTGTTGTTGTTGTTGTTTGATTTTGGTTTGTTTTCCTGTATATGAAATCCAGGATAGGTAAATCTATAGAGACAGACCCTCGATTAATAATTACTAGAGAAAAGACAGGGGAATTTAGAGAGAATTGGGGAGCTAACAACAGTAACTACAAGAAAGAAGAAAATGTTCTAAAATTGGTTGTGGTGATGATTGCACAACTCTTCTTAATATGATTGAATTATTGAGTTGGATGATATGTTAATTAGTAAAAACCGATTTTTGATTTTTTTATAAATCATGTTTTTAAACTGATTGAGAATAATTAGATAGATACTGATCATCATAGATTTTAATAACTAGATCTACTTTATCACTAATACTGAAAAAATTACCAGTGTTTAAGGAGCTAATATTTAATAATAGCCTTATTTAAAAATCTAATTTCTTTCTTAATAGAACATTCTTTTAATGAATAGTAGAACTAACATTTTCTTGGTTAGAAAGGGCAAATAATATCAATGAGGTCATATTAATTAGGAATATAAAATGGCACACAACCACTTCAGAAAATTGTTTGGCAGTTTCATATAAAGTTAAATATATACCTACCATGTGATTTAGCCATTCTAGTCCTATCAATTTTCCCAAGAGTAATGAAAGAATACCTTCCCATAAAAACCTACACACAAATATTCTTATACAGCCATCAATTCACACAAATATTCTTAGCAGCCTTATTTTTCATAGCCCCAAACTAGAAACAACCCAAATGTCTATCAAAAGGCAGCTAGGTAAGTTGTAGTATGTATGTACAGTGGGCTACTACTCAACAATAAGACTGAATGAACTTGTGATATTGTACAATATGGATGAATCTTAAAAAAAAACTTATGATGAATAAAAGATGTCAGGCCCAAAATAGTATATACTGTATAATTCCATATATGTAAAATTTCAGAAAATGCAAACACCCACAGTGACAGCAAACTGGTCAGTGGTTACTGGAGATAGAGGAAGTTGCATGGCATGTGCAAGGAGGGGCAGCAGGTGCATGAGGAAGCACTATAGCATGTTGGAATATGTCCATTATCTAGAACGTTGCAATAGTTTACAGGTCTATTAAAACTTACAATAGGCAGCTTATTAGGTCTCAGTTTTACCTCTGTACTAAACTGTTTTAAAAAGCAAAAAACAGTGCTCGTGGGGGGAAAATGCACCCAGTGAATTACTGCTGCGTGCCTCCTGTTATTGGTTGTCCTTGCGTTGATTCCAACTCATGGCAAACTGTGTGTACAGAATAGATCTAAGTACCATATATACGTGGATAAGCCGAGCTTTCAGCACATTTTATGTTTGTGGTTAAATTAAGTGCCTCGGCTGATTTTTCGGTCAGCTTATACTTGAGTTGATAGGTACTCCATAGGGATTTCAAGGTAATGACCTTTCAGCAACAATCGCCAGGCTGGTCTTTTAAAGTACCTTTTAGTGAGTTGAAGACGTTTGGCTAGTCTTCAAACACTTAACTATTTGCACCACCTGTGGACTTGACATAACTACCTAAATGAGTAGTCTTTTTAGAGGAGCTGTTTTAAAGATTGTTCTTGATTCCATTCCAACTCGTGATGACTTCAGACACACTGGTTCCAGAGTAGCACTACTCTCCACTGAGGTTCAGTGGCTGTATCTTCCGGAGATGGATGTTCAGGACTTTCTTCAGAGGTGTCTGGGTGGATTCAAACGGCCAAACTTTCCGTTAGCAGCTGAGTATTTAACCCTGTGTTCCACTCAGAGAGTCCAGAATTTAAGAACTATAATGCCCAATACTGACGCAGATGCAGAGCCACCAGAAGTCTCATGTAGTGCTGGTGATGATTCATTACAGGACAGCCACCTTGGAGATTTACTTTGTAATTTAGTATAAAAGTAAATTTTACACTTACTAAATGACTCAGCACTCCCAATCCGAGGTACTTACTAAAGCCAAAACTCACTACTTTGATTCTGACTTATAGCAAGCTCTCTATGAAGTTTCTGAGGCTGTAAGTCTTTATTGGAGCAGAGAGCCTCCTCTGTCTCCCTGGTGGGGGTGGGGGTTTAAACCACCAACCTTGATGTTAGCAGTCCTAATCCGTACCTGGCAGCACCACTGGGGAATAGATACAGAGAATGAAATACTTCTCAGCAGGAAAGGGCTCCTGGTGGTGTACTGGGTTTGTTTGCTGAACAGAAATGAAAAAATCTGAATTCCACAAAAATTTGGACATGACTAGTATAATGGCTTGCTAAATAATCTCCCGGAGCCCTGGTGGAGCAACAATTAGGTATTTGGTTGCTAATCTCACAAGGTTAACAGTTCAAATCCTCTAGTGGTGGCTCCACGGGAGAAAAACTTGATAATCCTCTTTTGTAAAGGTCACAACTTGGAAAACCCTTTGGGGCAGAGCTGCTGTGTCACACGTGATTACTATGAGTCACTATGACACCCAACAAGAGCTGTAAACCACCAAAACTGTAAACAGCTTAAGTGTCCCTCAACCTTAATATACAAACCATGGTACATCCACATTATGGACTACTACTCAGCAATAAAAAGAATCAGACTACTGATGGATGAAAAACTATGGGTGGATTTTAAATAGTCCATCGGTAGTTTAGTCCCTTTTATTGCACTACCCAGCCTCAGCCCACTGTTATCAAGTTGTTTCCAACGCTTAGTGACCCTATGGGACAGAGTAGAACTGCTTCCTAGGGCGTTTAGGCGGTCAGTCTTTAAGAGACCAGACAGCCTCATCTCTTTTCCATGGAGCAGCTGATGAGAGTTTGAGCTGCTGCCCTGGCCAGTCAGCAGCCCAACCTGTCATAACCACAGGAGTTCTTATTGCTCAGTAGTACTTCATGGAAGGATGTATCACTCTTTATCTGTTCTCGGTTTAGGGATGTTTTAGTTATTTTCAGTTTTTATTTTAAAATTAGTACCTGCCTTTGGGTGAAAATGCAAGCACAGTTCATAAGAGCAAAGGGCCTTCCTAATCCCAGGTGCAACTGCTGTTGTTATTTGTCATATTTCCTTCTTCAATCCCGTTTACTACACACATTCTTTCCAACACACAAACCAATATACATATAAATATAGACATACATGTGTATAATTTGGGGAGGGATGGTTTTTTTAATGAAAATGTAGATATTTAAAAGCTTTTGTTTTTACAAATTTCACTGTCAAATCAATGCTGACTCCTAATAGCAACGGCCCCGTGGAAGGTTCTGAGACTGTAACTGTTTATGGGAGTAGAAAGCTGTCTTTCTGCCAAGGAGCTGCTGCTAGTGGTTTCAAAGTGCAGACCATGAGGATGGAGCCCAGTGCATAACCACTACACCACCAGGCCTCCATACAGATCAACCTTATTATTATTATTTCAGCAATTTTGTATCCTCTGATATGAACATTCTTAATTGACATCCGTTCTTCCATTGTTGAGAGTTACATTATCTCCATTTTCCCCATATTACAAATAATTCTGCATGAATATTTTATATAAAAAATCTTGTTTCTCAAAAAAAAAAAATCTTGTTTCTCTTGTTTGAGTTTTGCTTTAGATCTCTAGAAATGGAATTACTAGGTGTTATGGATTAAATTGTGACCCTGAATATTCATGTTCTAAATCTTAGCTTCGGTGCCTGTGGTTATATAATTCTAAATAGTTTTATTGACCATGTAAAGGCATTCAACTGTGTGGATAGAGCATAACAAAGTATGGAGAAAATTATGAAAAAGGAGGCGTCCAGAACACCTCAATGTGCTATGCACATCTAAGAGACCAAGAGGCAGTCATTCAAACAAAATTAGAGAATAATAAAGCAAAAAACAAAAAAAACCCTCAGTGCCATCAAATTGATGCTGCCTCATCACGACCCTATAGGTCAAGGTAGAACTACCCCGAGAGTTTCCAAGACTGTAACGCGACAGTAGAAAGTGCCATCTTTCTCCCAAGGAGTGATGACGGTCCGGAGCTGGTGGCCTTTGGGTTCGCAGCCCCCAGGCTGCATGGTTTAAAATCAGGAGAGCTGTGCACCCGTGTTGTATCCTTTCAACATCCTTACTCAGTCTGTATGCTGAGCAAATAATCTGAGAACTGTACGAAGAACAGGCCATCAAGATTGGAGGACAGCTCATTAATAGCCTCTGACATGCAAATACCACAACCTTGCTTGCTGAAACAGAGGACTTGAAGCACTTGCTGATGAAAATCAAAGACTGCAGCCTTCACTATGGATTAAACATGAACCCAAAGAAAATAAAAATCCTTACAACTGGGCCATTAAGCAACATCATCATAAATGGCAAAAAAAAATTGAAAATTTCAAATATTTCATTTTATTTGGATCCACAAAATCGATACCCATGGAAGCAGCAGTCACTAAATCAAATGATGCATTGTGCTGGGAAAATCTGCCGGAGAAAACCACTTTAAAGTGTTACAAAGCAAAGATGTCAGAGCTAAGGTGCACTTGACCCAAGTCATGATATTTTCATTACCCTCATATGTGTCTAAAATTGGACAATGAAGACCAGTGTAGAACTGGTGCCTTTGAATTATAGTGTCGATGAAGATTATTTTATGTACCTTGGACTCCCAGAGACAGAAGAAACCTGTGTTGGAAATAGTAAGGACAAAATGCTCTTTTGGAGCCATGATGGTGAAACTTTTTCTCACATATTTTAGACATGTTACCAAGAGGGACCAGTCCCTGGAGAAGGATACCATACTTGCTAAAATAGAGGGTCAGTGAATAGGAAGGCCCTAAATGACATGAATGGTGCTGTGGCTGCCACGGTGGGCTCCATGATAGCAGGGATTATGAAGATGATACAGGAGCATCAGTGCTGAGACTTGATGGTACTCGATAACAAGAATGAGACTTGATGGTACTCGATAACAAGAATGATCCAGTTTGGGAATGGGTTTTTATTTTTTCACTTTCTTATTGTTCCCAAATAGGTTGTACCAATCAATTTTTACTCACCAAATATTTTATAATATTGGACATTTTAGATGGCATAAAGCAGGGCTCCTCAAACTTTTTACACAGGGGGCCAGTTCACTGCCCCTCAGACCATTGGAGGGCCAGACTATAGTTTAAAAAAAACTACGAACAAATTTCTATGCACACTGCACATATCTTATTTTGAAGTGAAAAAACAAATGGGGCAAAAACACCCGGCGGGCCGAATAAATGTCCTCAGAGGGCTGCATGTGACCCACGGGCCGCAGTTTGAGGATGCCTGGGATAAAGTATAAGGTTTTTGCTTTAATATATTTGTTGTTTTTTAAATTCCCCTCTGAATCAAAACCCATCAATATTCTGCCTTCAAATGACACACTTCAAACTGACAAACAAAAACAGATGAAGAAGCAAAGGATAGCAAAAAATCTTACCAAGCTAATGGCAACCAAAGCAAAGGCAGCGGTAGCAATATTAATCTCTGATAAATTAGACTTAAAAGTCAACAACATTAGGAGAGATAAGAATGGACACTGCATAATTATCAAACATATAACCATGATAAACATGCACACCCAGTGAAAGACTCTCGATGTACATCAACCAAATACTCTCAGAGCTGCAAAGAGAAATCTCCAGATTGACAATGATCGTGGGAAACTTCAATACACCACTCTCAAGGAAACACAGAGTATCAGGTAGGTTCTCAATAAAGGCACAGAAGAGCTAAACAACACAATCAAAAAGCTCACCCTCCTACATGTAGACAGAGTACTCCAAATAACAACAAAAAAATACACATTCTCTAAAATTCCTCTTCTGGTAACAAATCTTATGCTTTATTCCTGATTAACAACATCTTATAAGAATGAAAAATAAGGTCGTTATAAATAAAAAATAAATATGTATGCACATGTATATTTTACCAAAATACTGTTATTTATTTCTAAAGAAGGCACTATGATAAGTTCATTTAAGAAAGACAATTTCCATTTTAAGTGTTATAACTTAATTGGAATTTTTTCTTTAATCATAGAAAACCAAAATTTTAATCTTTGCCCTTTTTTTCCTCTGCCAGTCTGAGGATTACTATGACATGCGGCGACTGTATACAATTTTGGGTTCTTCCCTATTTTACAAGGTAAAGTAAAGCTTGACGTTTTTATAAATGCCCAACTTATATGAACAGAACTAGAGTAAATTTTCTGAAACTTTTGAAAACATGAAAACATGTATTCATCTTTTCTCTAAATGTATGTATTTTATGAATAAGATTTTTAAAAAAGACATATCTCCATACAGATAGGTATTACTTAAGGTTGATTTGGGCTGCATCTGACCATATACATGCCCATGATCTTTTTCTTTCTCTAACCTGGTCTCTTACAGCATTGGACTAAAGCTCTGAGTGTGGATTCTTAGGCTTTGACTGCAGGCAGCTGGCAGTGCCAGGAGTTGCTGGGCCCAGGCTGTTCATACTACTCAGGCAGGCAGAATGAGCTGCTGCTGCTGCTGCCAGCAGCCATTCCTCCAGCCTCTCTCAGTAAGTGCTGTCGCTGCAGCAGCGATAGCAGCTGTGATGACAAGGACAACGGGAGGAGGCTGCCATAAGATTTTAATACTTTGTTTATAATGTCCTATTTCACAGGGCATATTGTGGACGTGAAGTGACACATACCTGTATTTGTAAATGTAGTACATGTTTGTGGTATTACTACATTCTAAAATGTTTACAAATACGTAAAAGAAAAAATCAAAAACCCAAATATGTAAGAGAGAAAAGCACTAGTTTTCTTTTACAATTGGGTGTTTTTTATCTTATCTTAAAAATTAACCCTGCATCTTTAAGGAAAATCTTCTAACATTAAATAGTTGACTTCCATGTACAGCAAAGTAAGCAACAAACTTTTATAAGTACTTTCCATTTTTATTATTAAAATCAGTCAAAACCCATCTGAAGATGAGAGTAGTAGGGTACTCAGTAAAAAGTCTCTCCTGTCTGTACCCCCAGGTCCACACTTCACCCCCATGAAGGTCTGTTCTTCCTCATGTTACCACCTCAGTTACCTCAGATTAATGCTTTCAGATAAATGTTACTATGTGCTACAGTCTACATGTTGGATTTCTTACCTTGAATCTTTGATCTCCAGCTTGATCTCAGACAAAGCATTTATCCTTCCTGTATTTTCACTCATTCCCTTTGAAACGGGGTTATTATAAGTCAACTGAAGAAGTGTCAGTAACAGTATTAGAAATATATTATGGAATTACTGCTCATATCAGTACTGACTTTTGCTCTTTTGGGTTCAATCCAAGGGATATTTGATATGCAGTCATTTGCCTAAGGATGATCTTAATGATATTGCTGCATACTGTCGCCACCATTGCCTGCTCCCTTTAGCAGCAAAGCAAAGAATTGGTCAGTTGGTAATATGGAGAGAAGTGTTTCCTCAGCATCACCTCCAGCCTTCTGAAAACTCAAATACGGAAGTCTTTCCAGAACCAGAGGGGCGGTATTTTCTACTAATTGTCGGTTTGGTAAGTTTACCTTGACTCTTTCCTCGGGATTTCTTCTTTGCCATGTACTGCTTGTCTAAGTAAATACATAAGCAAACATAATTACTTAAAATTATGAGCATGTCAAATACCAGGGTTGAGGAATGCATTCTTTGCCCCTTATGCCTCTGTATGGAGAAATTTCTTATGAGAAATATTAATTCAGAAAAAAATTAGCATGTTCTAAAACTATTTTCTTCCCATTTTTGTAGTGGTTTTAAATTTGTAATGTGTTTTGGGAAATAGGACGGTGACATGAAAATGTATAGAATTAAAAATGAAACATATGTCGTTATAAATGGAAAAACTTAAAAATAATTGCGGCTTTCTAAATGTTACTTAAGGAATTCCATGTACAGAGAGGAGTTGTTGACAGGTATATCAGGATAGGGTATTGTGAGTGTTGCTTTCAAGGGAATGAAGAAGCACGGTGAGTAACCTAGAAAGAATAGCGAAGAAGGAATGTTTAATAATCATTACATATCTATGCCATGTGTCCATGTGTTAATATTATAAATGTGTATGTCCATATTGTATGCAAAATTTTCATGGTAGATAAACCTATATTAATTTTTCTTGTAGAGGCATTATACATTATGTGTCCTATTAGAAGCTGGGGGCTGTGCATCCAAAGCTATTGGGAAACCTGGACCAGACTACATATATGTGGATCAGGTTAAAACAACTCTTCACCAGCTGGCAGGAGTAGATTCCCGCGTAGAGGAAAGGCTAGCATCTGCGCCAACTCCCTGTTTGTCTTCTGCGGACTGGTTCCTTACTGGCTCACGTGACAAACTAGATAGTTTGACAACCTCACCCATCCTTAGTAGGCTACAAAGTACTTCCAAAGTAGCAGCCTCTCCAACCTGCAGAAGAACACTGTTTGACTATTCCTTAAAGACACACAAGCCCAGTCCTTCCCGGAGCATTGGCGGTTCTGACAATGGTTGTGATGGTGGAGAAGGTGTTGGCATTAGTCCCCACACTGATGCAGTGTGGAAGCAGAGAGAATCGCAGGGTTCTGATGGTCCAGAGGTAAGTGGTGCTTTGAGTAAGGTGTAAGCTTATTCAAGTGTGTGCATTCTGGGATAGTGTATCATTTCTCATTTTAACTAGCAGTGTTTTTAATCACTGTTGGCAAACCAATGATTTAGAATTTTAAAGTACCTTTAAGAAAATATATTACAAAATAAAACAGGAGCCTTTTGATAACTAGGACCGTCTGGTTAAGAGTACTTTCAGGTAGTTAAACTCTTGAATCCTGCTTTCCAACACTATCTCTTCTTTATTTCTAGTGACAACAGGGAATGTACTAGCTATAGGGCATTTAGGTTTAATTAAATAGCCATTATAATGTTTAGCAAAAACAAAAAGAAAATTAGAAACCACAAAATGTGTGTGCTTCAAAAAGTTCATGGGAAAACATCATTTTTTAATTTATTTTTATTGGCATTTAATTCATATGTCACACAATTAAGTAGCTCCATCTATGGAGAACAGTTGTGCAATCATCACCACAGTCAATTCTAGAACATTTTCTTCTTTCTTGTACTCAGGAGCTCCCCATTTCCTGCCCCACAATCTCCCCTGACATGTCCCTAGGTGATTATTAATCCAGTTATTGACTAAATTATGTGAAGCCCTTTTGTCTCTACTCAAGAATTCAAGATGTAAAGGTTTGTAAAGAGAATATTTGTATATGTGTATTGACCTTTGTTGCAAATATATCCATAAATGTGGTGGAACATACAGGGGACAAAACTATGAAAACGTCCTAGCCAGGCCAAGTACCTTGAAGGAGTGGGTCACTGAGACTAGAGATTAGGACTGTAGTCTTGAGGGATTCCAAGGTCAATTAGCATAACATAGTTCACAAAGATAATGCTCTGCATCAAAAGTTCCCGATTTATTTGACCCACTTCCCTTCTTTCACAAAAAAACAATTAACTCAGCACATCTCTGTCAATTAAAAACTTTTATACAATAGCCCATAATTCAAGATAAAATTTAGGAATCATCTTTGCAGCAGCCCCTGGATCAGAAGGTGGTATCATCCACTGTGGGAAACATTGCTCTATATTCTACTTTGGGTAGTAGAAACTGGGTTCTTAAAATCTCATGAGCAGCCACCTCAGGTACAACTAAGAGTGATGAACATCAAAAACATACAGAAATAAAGTCCAAGAAACAAATAGGCCACACAAATCCTAGCCTCTACAACCATGAGACGAAAGAACTAGATGGTGCCCAACTTCTATGAAAAGGATCACATTCGAAGGTCCTGCATAGAGTGGGAGAAAAATGTGAACAGGACTCAAATGTGGAATAGAATAGGTCTACAAGGGGAACAATAACACTAGAGAGAAAGCACACTGTAGAATAATCAGCCATAGGCCATCAGGAGGGGAGCATTTACCCAATGTCAAAGTTCAGCAGTGTTAGGAGAGTGTAGAGACTGGAAACACAAGAGGTTGGATGAATAGAGTTGCACTGAGAGAAGTGCAATGAATGAGATGAAGCAAAATGTGCATGAATTTTTTAATGTAAAACTGATCTATGTAATCCTTCACCTGGTTCAATATAAAAAGTTACCAAAAGAAAATTCACCCACTGAACAAATGTTGATTGTGCACCTACTAGGAAGCAAGAGACATGCTACACAAAAGAGATTTAAAGAATACAGCACAATCCCTGTCCTTAAGTATGTGAAGTGTCTCGGGAGGGAGACAAGCTTGCATACATGATTATGACAAAACTTAGTAAAAGCTTCCTATGACTGGCGAGTTTTCAGAGAGAAGCATGCCTCTCTGTAACATGCCTCTGGGCTCACTTTTAGCAAAAGATAAGCCAAAAGGCACAAATTACCATAGAAAATATTTAAAGAAAACATTGCAAAAGAGCAAGTCATTCGCGTACATCGATTTTTAATTTCTAACTTAAATCTCTGCTGTTTGATTCCATATATAGAAAAGCAGACAGGTACTAATATCCTTAATCATATTTTACAGGTCACTAAAAAGAAGTCTACTCTTCCAAATCCATTTCATTTGGGGAACTTGAAAAAGGAGCTATCAGAAAAAGAATTGGAAATATATAATACAGTGAAGTAAGAAACTTCCTTATCATATTCTTTTTACATTCAGACTCTTTTTCTTTCTTTGCGTTTAAGGAAGTTTTGCAATGTAAAAGTAAAATTTTAAAAAGTACATAGAAAGTTTATTCACCATTTATAATTATGATATATCATAGGTATTAAAAGCAATGTTTATTCCATTTATTAAATGCTTTTCATTACACATTTAGGAACATGAACATACAAACATATTTAAATATCAAAAGAAAAGTATTTTTTATGCTTTCAAAGACTTCCTACTGTGATTCGGATGAAAGTTTACAGAACAAACCAGTTTTTCATTCAACAATTCATAGACATTTTGTTTGATGCCATTATACCCACAGTTTAACAACACTCTTCCACTTCATCTCTGCTTCCCATTTTCATTGTTTCCTCCTTCCTTGCTGTCCCTTCTTGCCTTGGGAACTTTGCCTCTGGGCCAGTGCTGCTCTTTTGATCTCACTGGTTAATTCCTCTAAGCAGTATGCACTTCGCTGGTGTTCTTTACCTTGTACACTGGTCTGTTCTTGGCCTGAAAGCTGGGTCACAAGAGTAAATTCCATTCCAGGCCTGAATGGTGGTGGTTTGTTTTTTTGTTTTTTGAGTTCCATTCCACAAGTGTACTCCCACTTTTTCCAGGACCTTTTTAAGATCATTTTATTGAGGGCTCTTATAGCTCTTATAACAATCCATACATCAATTGTATCCAGCACATTTGTACGTATGTTGCCACCATAATTTTCAAAACATTTACTTTCTAGTGAGCCCTTGGTATCAGCTCCTCTTTACCCCCCCACCCTTATTACCCCTTGATAGATTATGTTATTATTATTTTCATATCACACCAACTGCTGTCACCCTTCCCCCATGTTTTCTGTTGTTCTTCCCCCTACAGAGGGGTGTATGGTAATGTGTCGATCGTTGTGATCAGTTCCCACTTTCTCCCTTCCACTCCCCACCTAACGCTACTCTTCTGGTATCGCTAATCCCACTCTTGTTCCTGGATTCTATGTGTCATGAGCCCCCATCTCTTATCTCTACCTGTGTACATGCTCCAGTCCAGTCTGAATTGAGAAGCAGCCCTAGGGTCATGATAGAGGGGGATAAGGAAGCCTCGAGTAACCAAAGGAATATTGTGTGTTTCATCGATGCTTTACTGCACCCTGGTTGACTCATCCCTTCCCTGTGGCCCCTCTGTGGGGGGATTGTTCCATTGTCTACAGATGGGCTTTGGATCTCTGCTCAACCCCCCTTGTTCTCAACAATATGTTTTTGTTTGTTATGTGTCTTCTGATGCCTGTTACCCGGTCCTCATGATCATGATGGCAGTGTGCTTCTTCCGTGTGGGCTTGTTGCTTCTTTGCTGAATGGTCACTTGTTTAACTTCAGGCCTTTAAGACCCCAGATGCTATACTTTTTAATAGCTGGGCAGCATCTGCCTTCTTCGCTACATTTGCTTATGCACCCATTTTGTCTTCAGCAATTGTGTTGGGGGGATGAGCATCTCAGAATGCTGATTTTTTTAGAACAAAGTGTTCTTGTATTAAAGGAGGGTATGAGCAGAGGCCCGAAGTCCGTCCACGACCCTAGGGTATTGCCGTATAAATATATGTACATAGGCCAATACCTCTATTTTTGTGGCATTAATGTATTTACATGTGGACACACCTATGCTTATACTTCTATCCATTGCTTTGCTTCCTAGGTCCTTCCTCTGTTTCCTTTTACCTTCCCCCTTCCCCACCTTCCTCTTAGGATCTCTATCTCCTCCTTGTTGTTGACTCTATTTCCCTAGTTGTTCCCCTGTCTATGGTGCTGCCTGCTCCCTGCACCCTTCCTCCACCACCTTCTCCCGCCAGTTCCCCCGGGGACTGTCAATCCCACTGCTTTTTCCTCGGGCATCCTTCCCATGCCTATCTTATATAAGTATGCAGACCGACTATGACATCGACCAAACAAAAAGAAAACAAAAGATGGAAATAAGAAAAGGAGAAGAAATATACATAATTCCAGGTCTGTTGGCTCACCTTCATGACTATCTCCTCACTTGTCGTGGGGAACACCAGGAGCTGCCCCTCCCGGCCTGAAGTCCATTTGGGGGGCTCTCTAGAGGCTTCGTAGCTTTGCTTTGCTCTAGTTGCTGATCTGTTATGTTCCCATCTTGGTTTGCCCAGCAGTGGCGGGTTCAGACCACACTACCTCCCCTCCATGAGACCCCAGAATTGTCCTCTGTTGCAGTCTGCTCCAGTAGGGACAACATGACACCACCTGTTGTCGGCCCCACAGTCCCCTCTGTGTCCCAGCAGCTCCCCGTAAGGACATCTCCTAAGGGCCTGGTGTGCCAGCATGGAGTCCAGACCCGCTGTCCCTTTTTCTTCTTTATGCCTGGTCTGCTTCCATGTGGGTGTGGCATGGTGGCCCCTCTCCTCAACCTGTAGGTTTAGTGTTGTTCTCTAGGGAGGGGGTCAGTTAGACTCTGGTTGGGGCCAGCCCTGTAACCCTCTCTTTTCATGCATTCCTCCACGTGGCCACTTGGCCCTCATGGTTTGGTGCACTGTACTGGGTTTGTATGCCCACTCCTAATTCTGTGGTGACAAAACCAGTACTCTCCTCCTGGGTGGGTTAGTGCCCTGCCCCACCCCCATGTCATCATCTCACTGTCACCCCAAGTTAGAGCTTCTTATTGCTAGATGGCTGGTAGGTGCTATGCTGTACCTTTGCCAAAATACTCATTCCTAATGTCTGAGTTATGGCTTGTTTCTCTCTGGTCCTCAGCCTCCCAGCCACATGGCCCCTTGGCCTCTGTCCTTCTTGGGCAAATGTTACAAAGCTCCTTTAGCACTTATAAATGCCCAGAGGGCAGCCCACTCTGCAGCCTGCCTCCTGCCCAGAGGCACTGGGCTTGACTGGTTCTGGAGCCCTGTCTTATGCTTTCACCACCTCCACTTCTCCTCAGAGAGCTTTCAGAAGAACTCTGCTCTCATGAATCTTTAGTCTTGGTGGTCGTGAGATGCTCTGTTCCTCTTTGGGGGATGGATGGCTCACTTTATACCTAGTGGAATAGTAGAACTGACCAGTCTCTTCATGGTAGTCTCATACACCCTATTTGCATGCTCCATTCAATCATTTGTTGGGATTTACAAAGACTGGGTAGAAGAGCCAAACTGAGTAATGTCACTTCACTGCACTACTGCTCTGCAATTTATCTTCATTTTTTGTCATGTAAAAATAATGTTTTCTATATATTTCACCCTGTCTCTAGCAAAAGGAAGTTTTTCTCCAGGACAGTGGTTTAAATATATAAATTTGCTTCTGATTTGAATCATGGGCTCTCCTATTTTAAAAGGTGTTAACATAGTATATTTATTACTCATATTAGTAGGGAGGATGTTCATGCTGTGTGGTTAATTTTAAAAGCATGATGTAAGACACTGCTGATTTGTATGTATATGTTTTTGTGAAATATGTGATATTTAAAATAACATGTACAACATGTTTTATTCAGAAACCAAGTCCTATCCATTCTGGATCCTAATAGTTTTGGAAACAATCTAAACCTTACTGATATTCCACCTAGTTCCTGTACCCATTTTTTCTCACCTAGTTTACTGTAATCGCCTTCCAACTCCTAGCCTAACCTGAACTACCCTGGGTCGATGTGCCACTGTACAGTGCCCTTTTCCTGAAGAAGAAATCTGCTTTTATGTGTGTTTTTGTGCAAATCTTTTACTTTTCTGTTGGGTAACTGCTTGTTTGAGGATTTTAAACTTTCCATTAATATACACTGGGTGAGTTTATGGTTTTCAATAAATAAACTTGCTCATTGTATTGTTTATAATTCAGAGAAATATTTTAAAAGATAACAAAACTATTAATTCAACACTCCTCCCCCACACCCAACCATAAAGGAATATCATTAATGGTTCCTTTTTAAAGAATAATTTCTGTTCTGTCCGTTTTCTCGAATGAGAGAAGTATGCGAATTTGTAGGTACAATACTTGCCTTTCCACCCTTTCCCTGGCCTCAAGAAAGCTGAAGGCCAGGAAAAAGGGAGGACTTTTTCTGATCATAAAAAATGTTGCCAGTAAGTCCATTCTGACTCACAGAGACCCTATTATATAGAGTAGCACAACCTCCATAGGTTTACTAAGGAGGATGAGGATGAGGATGAGGTGACTTGCAAGTGAACTGGTATTTATTTATCCTTGCAAAACATGTAGCATTTGGCTCCCTGAGGAGAATTCATACTGCCCTAGCCTGCACTTCACCTTCAATTAAATTTATAGCCCAGTTTCCTTTCCCTGATTTCATTAGTAATATCATATTGTAGATGAAAGTTTAATAAAACAACAAAATTCAAAATATCATGTTTACTTACATTTATTCTTTTTTTGTCTCCTCAAGATTGACATCTGGTCCTGAGAACACACTTTTCCACTATGTTGCTTTAGAAACAATGCAAGGGATTTTTATTACTCCTACGTATGAAGAGGTGGCACAACTAAGCAGCTCTGTCCACCCTCAGCTAATAAGGAATTTCCATCAGTGTTGTCTTTCCATCCATGCAATTTTCCAACAGACGTTGGTGGAAGAGGTAAGGCACTTCTATAAATATTGTTTGTTGACAGTTTCACTTCCAGTTCTCTGAACATTCTCTCTAGTTCTTTAGCCAATATGTTCTAAGAATTATTATTTTCATTTAATTAAGCCTGTTTTCAGTTGCCCAATCTAACTTGGATGCCAAAACGATTATACTGACAATCCTTAACTTTAAAACTTTGTTTCATAATACTAAATTCAATGTTCTGGATTAGTATTTCCAGAAATGATGGGGGTTGAGAAGCAAACATTGCTGTCAAGTCAGTTCCAACTCACAGTGACCCTATAGCCCAGAGTCGAACTGTCCATAGGGTTTCCAAGGCTGTCATCTGTACAAAAGCAGATTGTCAAACCTTTCTCCTGCAGAGCCACTGGTGGTATTGAACCGATGACCTTTTGGTGAGCAGCCTAGCACTTGATTAGCCTTTTTCAGGAAATGGGAGACCCATCGAAAAACTAGAGTACAGTATGGATTGTTATAAGAGTTGTAAGAGCCCCCAATAAAATGATCTTTTAACTAAAAAAAAAGTACTATAAATTAACTTCCCATAGTTGATATTTGTGACTCTACCATTATTTGATCACTAATATCTCCCAGTTGGTTCCTACAGTAACTGATAATTCTTTTAAGAATTCAACCAGCAACCTAGAGAATCTTGGAACACAACTGAGTTAAGATCCAACAACAGATAAATTACTGTTGCCAAAATGTTCTTTGCCACTTGATTGGTTGGGTTTTTGTTTTTCAATCCAGGATGAAGTTTCATTTAAATTTGTACCTGCTGCATAAGTAGGGATTCTGTAGGCAATTCAAATATCAATTATATTGTTGTTATGACAGGGACAGATAGACATTAATTTCTTGGAAATTACTTTACTTGTGACTGGTTAGATCTTTATAAACAAAAACAAACTCTCTGGAGACAAGTATAATGTATACAGTAATATATGTATTCAGGATGTCAAATTTGTGAAGTTTGAGATTAAAGTTTGAAAAGAGTTGTGTGAAAGAGAATAAAGAATTGTGGGTTCAGCCTTGACTCCTCCTGTTTCCTCAGCCATAAAATTGAGCAGGCAAAATTACCATATATGCTCGAGTATAAGCTGACCCAAATATCAGCTGAGGCACCTAATTTTGCCACAAAAACTGCATAAAAAAATAGGCTGAAAAACTTGGCTTACACATGAATATATATACAGTATATCATTTCTTATGACTCAAACAGAAATAAAATTCTCTACCTTACAGGATTTCTTCTTTGAGCTATCATAAATTAATTTTCAGCAAAATATACCCCAGTGTGCTCTGGGTTTTTATGCATCTCCATCCCTGTTTGACATAACTGGTAGATTCTATAAGAATGATAATGTTTAGCAATATAAATTAGCCTTCCCAGCATTAAATATTGAAGTACCTACTATGTTCCAGACACTGGGGCTGTAGATGTAGACCAAACAACCAAATCACTGCCATAGTCAACTCTGACTTATAACAACAAAAATTCTCTCATGGAGCTGCTGTTGAATTTGAACCTCGGGCCTTGTAGTTAGTGGTCCAGTACCTAATCCATACACTACCAAACAAGATAATCCTTGCCTTCATGAACTCTATCTTGTAATGTAGGAAGACAAGTAAAATTAGCAAATAACAACACATGTAGGTTGAGTGTCAAAAGAATAGTAAAACAGGGTAAGGATGACAAGTGGAGATTACTATTTTAAAAGACTCCTCTGATTATGTCAAGCAACAGAGACCTGAAGGAAGTGAGACTCTCGAGGCAGGTTCTGTCTGGAAGCTATACTCCCAGGAGCGGGAGTCTCAAAGAGCATTGGTGTGGACTGAGTGGGGGGGACCCAGGAGATGAGATCACAAAGGTGGGAGACTTCAGGTCATGGCATGACCTGATACACCCTGATAAGAACTTTGGACTTCGTTCTGGAGGAGATTGACAAAGGAAGGGACATGAGTTTTCTTGGTTTGGGGAAAGAAAGGACCATAGACTTAAGGAGTTATAAAAGTAGAACAAGATGATGGTGTCTTGGATTCGGGATATATTTTGGAGGATAAGCCAAAGGGTTTTATTGATGGATCAGACACAGGTTATAAGATAAAGAAAAGAGCTAAGGATTACTTTGCTGTTTGGGGCCTGAGCCTTGTAAAAAGTCTGTTGTTCCAAATGAGTCATTGTTTGGCTCTCCTTTTATCAATGGGAAATGTAGAGTTTAGGGAACAGTAGTAGTCTTGCCTTCCATGCAGAAGTCTCAGGTTCAGTTCTCTGCCAGTGTGCTTTATGTACAGTCGCCCCCTGTCTGTAGGGACTTGCATGTTGCTATGATCCTAGACAGGGTTTGATGATGCTCTGAACTAAGACAGAGTGGGAAGAAAGGCATAGAGAACTGCTTCTGAAACTCAACCTGTGAAAACCCAATGAATTACAGCAGTTCAGACCACAACCGATCCTAGGGATGGTACAAGACTGGCAAATGTTTCTTCAGATTATGCCTGGGGCCCATAAGCCAGGTGCTGACGTTATGATAGCTTCTCACAATAACAGCATGTGCCTTGCACTGCTCTGTTCAAAAATACAAAAATGAATAGCTATTGCCTCTACCCTAGGAAAAACTCTATCATCTACTGGGGAGGACAGACCTATAAACTGCTAATATAACAGAATGTAAATACTAACGTAAGGCTGTTAACAAAATGATCCCAGGGAGACTCAAGGGACACTTTATTGAAGAAGTCTGTTCCACAAGTTGACATTTCAGAGGATTATTGAGCACTCCAAGATGATGATAAACCCACTTTATGAGCCCATAGGATACACAACTATAAACAGAGGGCCTGCATACAAAAAACATATGCTAGTCTTGAAAGAGACACATGAGAAAAGTACCAGATAAGGTATCAGGATGTGGTATCAGACAAAAGATTGACATCACTTCTTAGAAAAGCAACTTTGAAAGAAAATGAGCAAACTCCAAAATATGAATAGGTTCACAATTCCAAGGTCCATACATTCAGAGGGTGTGCATGTTGTGCTAACTTCACGTGGGGCCCAATTACTCTGAATGAAATGTGAAGACTATGGTTTGCATGTTCATAAGTAGTGTCCCACGATGGTCACACACACACACACAAAAGATTTGAAACATGTGACCTTATAACACTCATGAAAACATATTACCCTAAGGGCCCCATAGTGGTTAAAATGTGCATCAGGGAAATTGAATCCAGAGGTCCTGATTCTGAAGGAATAACTCAAGTATCTGCACTTGAATTGTTGTGCTGGCAAAGAGTAGTGAACGTATCATGACCTGCCAAAGAACAAACAAATCTGTCATGGAAGAAGTACAGCCAGATGTTTTTTTTAAAGCCAGGATGCGTCAAAAGGGAGAATGATAGGGTGTTATACTTTAACCTAACTACATATGCCATAATCATCTTTACAATGCTCTCTGTCAGATAGCAACGTGATTCACGTCCCTGTACTATGGTCAAAGGGGATTCAATGAATGCTTAATCCTTAGGGGTACCCTGCAAATGGACTTGCCTTCTACAAACTAGGTGTTCAAAATTGAAGATCTGATACTGTTCCCTCCTTCCTAGTTGGATTTTATTATTCACTATCCTTCGATCACACAGGCTGGTGTGCTTCACACAGGCTGGTGTGCTTCTTCCGTGTGGACTTAGTTGACATCTCACTTAAATGGTGACTGGTTTCAAATAAGTCTTTAAGACCCCAGATGTTATTCTTTCTGATAGTGGGCACCATCTAGTTTTTTCACCACACATTTCTATAGCTCTCATATCTTCAGTGATCTCTTATGTTGACAAGTATTGAATAGGGCTACTTTTAAGATTTTCTGCTGTCATTGTGAATGAGCTTTTTCTCTGTTTATTTTGTCACTGTTCTTTTTGCGTGTTTGTTTCTTGTTTGTGTTTCTTATGAATTTCTGTATATGAAATCCAGGATATGTAAATATAGAGACAGTAACTGGATTAATAATTGCTTACAGGCATGCCAGAGGGTATGGTAGTGGAGAAACATTTATTGGGGTGATGATTGTACGACTTTTCTTAATATGAATTGTGTTAGTATAGGTAGACTATAGAAACAAATTAATAAACACACATGTGTATAAGGAAGAGGTTTATATACAAGAGCAGTTGTACATTAACAAAACATCCTAACCCAGACCAGTCCAAGGCCATAAGTCTGATATTAGCCCATATGTCCTATACCAATCTATAAAGTCCTCTTCAGACTCACAAAGCACATGCAATGAAGCCAAATGCAGGACAATCACAAGTCAGTGGGTAGAAAGTCTTTGGATCCAGTGGCATTGTAAGCATCTCATCCCTGGCAGGCGTCTCTCTGTAGCTTCTCCGGCTTCCAAGGTCTGATTGCGTCCATGGCTTATCTTCTACAATGTCTCCCAGGGAGTAGCAGAGAGAGAAGTGTCTTCTGCCTCCAAGGAGGAAGTCCCAGATTTCCCAGAATTCTCAGGAGAAGGCCATGCCCACACAGAAGTCTCATTGGCTATCTCCAGATTGACAGCCCAGACTCCACCCCTACACTCTTAATCCTTAAATTGACACCAGATTAGGTGACTACCACATGAGTGAACTATTAAATTGTTATATTATGTGAATTATATGCCAATAAAACTATCAGAAGAAAAAGTCAGATGACGAGACTTTGTCTCATGTATTTTGGACACCTTGTCAGGAGAGACCAGTCCCTGGAGAAGGACATCATGCTTAATAAAGTGGAGGAGCAGCAAAAAAGAGGAAGACCCTTGACAAGATTGACCGACACAGTAGCTTCCACAGGGGGCTCGAACATAACAATTGTGAGGATTGGGCAGGGCGGTCGATGTGTCGTGCTGTTGGGCCTAGGGTCGCTCTGAGTGCAAACTGTCTCCATGGCACCTGACAACAACCTGAGTCAGAAAATAGTGACCTAATTGAAGATGTCAAGATGGCTTTCTCAGAGAGCGCGACAATGTCTGAGAACATGTATGAAGACATCAGTGTTCTCATTGGTGCACTGAAACAGTTGTACTTCAGAGATTGCCAATTCTACTCATTACATCTGATGCCTACTGGAAGTTGAAACACTCCTACGATGATAGATTCCAAAGAGCACGTAGAAACCTTCATGAAGCACTGAAACTACTGCCTCATCCTCCCTGAGAAAACTTCTGGTGCTTCCTGGCACATCCAAAGAGTGGAACACTTCATAAAAAGAAGAATCATGAATGCAGAGAACATTGAGATTGATTTTTGGCCCAACCCTTATGAAATCTTCAGAACGAGACACAGTGGTTACAATGGATAATACATGATAAAAAATAGTAGTAGAACTAATTAAAAACAAAGATATTTTATAATTTAATCAGCTCTTAATAGCTGAATTATTCCTTGGTTAAAAGTTTGAGCATCTAATCAGATTAGAATGAAGGCACTTTTTTCTTTTTATAGGGTCTCTCAGTTTTCCTTGTGAAACAGTGAATACATGCTTTCCAGTTCTAGTAATCCTGGGTGCTTGTCACAGTTATTGCATGATTAGCCCCCGGTTTGGCCAGGGAGCCTCAAACAAAGAAGGCTGCTAACCTGCCCTGCCTCCTCGTGCTGGGTCACCTGTGGTTGTAAGACAGCATGTTTCCCAGAGCAAATCTGCCACGGTTTTGCTTTTGAGTGCTATGTCACTGGTGTCTGATCCTCATGCACACATGCCCCCGCGATGAATAAAACAGCACTGCCCGTGCATTACCCATAGGTTCCCATCTGTATGTGGTCTGCCACCTGCTCACGGGAAAGGAGAAGTAAAAGATAATGGGATTTTCCCCAAAACTCTATGAAGTCTCCTTGTCGATGTGAAAATATCTTTGAAATAATACTAGTAATATCTCCATAGTGCATATCAATTCACAGCAAAAGAAAGCACGGACTGGACGGGATCACGCCGATTCTACAAAGGCAGCGTCTTCTCTCAACCCCGTGAAAGAGCACGGCGTGCTGTTTGAGTGTTCGCCTGAGAACTGGACAGATCAGAGAAAAGCACCGCCGGTCGTGGCCTATTGGGTAGTAGGGTAAGTAGGAGGGAAATGTTTTGAAAACTGAACTGTCAGAAAAGTAGTGAAGGAAACAAGTGTAAACTATATGCATGGAATTAATAACCTAACCATAATATTTGAATAAATTTAAGATTTTATTTGGTAAATACCTCCTGTAAATCCTTCTGAAATATTTCTACTTAAAAGTTATTCCATTATATTACAAAATTTTATTAGTCTACACGAAACATTCTTAACATTTTATTCCTGTTTTTGCCTACCTCCCTTCTTTTTCTCTTTGTTTCCTTCCTTTTCTCCCTTCCTTTCTGTCCTCCTTCCCCAAAACTGCCAGCCCCTGCCTCCTCTGCCCCTGCTGTACTCTGCCCCATCCACTGCCACTCTCTGCCTCTGTTCTTGTGTACCAGCTCCATTGCCCCGGAAGAATCCCTTCTGCTATTCCTGCTGCGTGCGATGATGTTAGATCATCCGTTTATGTTTATTTTCTCTCTTTATTGTCTTGCTGTACTCAGCTTCATTTAGTCAAAAATAAGATCGGTTTCTGTAAACAGCATCTAGAACATTAATGGTCAATTGATACATTTATAACAATTTAGTGAATGGAGTTGTGCCTGACAAAATATGATGGGGTGTGTGATGTGACCAATACAAAGATCAAGAAATGACCATTTCTTTAATTTCATGCAAGTGATCATTGCTTTCAAAAATCTTACATCTAGCAGAAGAAATATGATTTATGCTCAAATATATTATATACTTGTAGTAAGATCTATATACGAGGGGCTACCCAAAAATCCTGGAATTTTATTTTATTTTTTCCCAAAGCTATGTATTTTTTTTAACAAAGCAACCTTATCGCCTTCAAAGTACTCTCCATTACACGTAATACAGTTGTCAAATCTGCGATTCCACTCCTGCTCACTTGGGGGTAGGTAGGCGCACTATGAAAGCTCTGTCCAGCGGAGCTTTGTTCCGGTTTATTTTAGGTACCCCTCACATATGTGTTTACGTGGCTATGTAATGATTTATATATAAATTCTAGATAACTTATGAATTCTGAATATGATTGATATAGTAAATGATATTTAATATTTAAATACGAATCCTAAAAATATGAATAGCAATAAAAATGTTCAAAAATCTGTGTCTTTAAAATTATGTTACACTATCGACGTTACTGACTAAATGTAATGTTGTAAAAACAACTGAGGGTATGGTAATGATTACTGGAAAGGACGATTTTTATACTCTAGAACAATGAAACCAATTCATCTAAGGTATAAAGTAATTCATTTAGCATTAAGCCGAGGTGAATTTCACCTGGATTTAGATGAATGACTTCTCAATTGCCTCCTGTTCTTTTAAAAGCAAATCAAATCCGTTGCGGGGTGTGGTGGAGGCGGTTCGTTTCTAAGATGCTCTCCCTTTCCTCTACAGGCGACTCTTTCTTCGCCCTAAACCTCAGGAACTGTACGTCTGTTTTCATGACTCGGTGACAGAAATTGCCATCGAACTGGCTTTTAAACTGTTCTCTGGATTAATCTTGTAACTGTGTGTTCCTGCGGCAGAGCTGCAGCAGCGTGGAGCACCATATAGTTTTGGAACTGCCAAAATCGATACACAAAGCGGATAAGTTTGAGCTCCTTTTCACTGTTAGTATTAAATATTAAGATGAGATGCTGTTTCTGTTTCATACACTAAATTTTATATACCGTATATACTCAAGTATAAGCCGTCTCGAATATCAGCCAAAGCACCTAATTTTACCACAAAGACTACATTAAAAATGTGCTGAAAAAGACTCGGTTTATACACGAGTATATACAGTAATATTGCGAGGTTTTTTTGAAAAGACTTGATCAGAAATATATGAAGAAAGCATTAATTTATGACCATTTTGGCTTATAACTAATTTATTGACTAGTTTGAAATAATGTTGTGTTTTATGTAAAATTGATGTAAGAAACACTTAGCTTGGAAAAATACTCAATCTGTTGTATATTTTTTTCATGACTATTATACCTGGCAGTGAAAGAATCATGAAATTGGGAGGAGGTGGCCAGGTATGGAACTGATTAGCACTGTGACTACGAGCAAGTCTTTTTACCTCCCTGAGCTCAAAGTTTCCATGTATAAAAGTAAGATGATTGCATTGAACTTTCTGAAACTTTCTTTGCCCACTTGTGTCTACATTTCTTAGCAGCTCAAATATTTTTATCATAGATACCTCAAATTGGGATCGGACGAGGAGATAAAAATTAAACTTAAAAAATACGTATTTGATTGCCTTTACTCTTTTTAAGTAAGCTTTCTTTTGACTAGGATATATTGCTTAAGCTGCTTGTTCATGAGTTTTCATTGTTATTCTTTTTCTTAAATACATTCAGATAAACCATATATATTTTATATAGTTGATGAATTTTATGAAAATTGTGTGAAAATTTTTTTATCAAATTACATTTAAAACACTGAAAACTTTGGCAGTTTCCTTTTGTAAAATTCTAATTTTTCCTAATAAATGCAGATTGTTGTATATTGGGTTTCCCTAAAAGAGAAACACTCAGAAAAGATCTTAACAAGTGCTGCCTTCTCCGTTGATATTTACCTAAGAGCTCTTCCGGCAGGCTTAGATGCCCCAGAGAGTATACAGCACTCGGTTGTTTCTTCTTCAGGACTTAGAGATTTGGAATGCAAGTTATGAGTACATCCAAAGGCAGTCTCCAATCTCTGCTGCCTCAAATGGAGACCCTCAGGCGTGGTCAGAACTCACTGCAGAATATAGTGTGTGCTTTCATTTAGTTTTGGTTTTAAAAGAAACACTGTTATCCTTCTTGTCACCATCTTAAAAATTTTTTATCCAGGTTTTTCCATGTATTATCTCTGTATACTTGACTCATAAGTAACCTGTGGGCCTTAATTATAGCGCTGGCCCACAATGCTATTGGGGTCAGGACGAGAAACCTTTATTCTTGAAGTGTTATGAAAAATGACTTGGAATATTCCATTAAGTCAGATGATAGCCTTTTGACTGCTTTCTTAGGACAGCTGATGTGTGTGTATTAAGAGACTTTGTTTAAAAGTCTTTAAAAATAGCTCAGAGTATTCAAATGTATGGATGTGTCCCTAGAATACTCTGAGCTATTTTTAATACTGAGAATTATTAATAAAATCCAGGTAATCAGTCTCTTCATATTTTTAGACAGATTGAAGTACAATTTGGGATTTTATCACAATGGACAATTTTGATTTCATTTAATGAAATTTTAGTCTATCTAAATACTTTCCTAATATTAAAGAATCATAAGACAATCACTGCAGTAAATAAGAAAAGATAAAATGGACTGTTGTTAGTGCCATTGAGGCAGTTCCAGCCGACAGCGGCCCAGTCCGCAACAGCACAAACCACTGCCCAGTCCTGCACCACCCTCACACCTGGGCCTGGGCCTGAGCCCTTTGCCGCAGCCACGATGTCAGTCCATCTCCTTGAGAGCCTTTCTCTTTTGCTCTGCCCTACTCCTCAATTGATTGACGTCTTTCTCTAGGGACTGGTGTCTCCTGATAACATGTGCAAAACAGCCCAATGATCTTTTAAAAGGGAAAATCGTGCAATTTCTGTGTTAGATCCCAATAAAACGGTTTTGGGGGGAAAATGGAAAAATCATTCACTAGATTGTAGTTGTATTGCAGAGACATATTTTAAAGAAATAAACAAAACATTATTACCTTGATTTTCATTTCGAAATAGATATTAAAGTAGTTAACTTCCTACTGTTCCAAGTCAACAGATCTAAAAGTAGGTTAATACAATTATTAAATAATGAGTGCCTGTCATTGTATTAAGTAAAAAGAAGTAACATTGCAGATGCCCCAGAGACATGCTTTGGCAGATATGGAAACGTTCTTAAGCATCTAGCAATGATCCCTTTCACCAAAGACTACAAAGTGTCAAAGACAGTAAAACTAACATTAAAATATATATATTAAGTACTGCCTTATTACCATCATATATCTTGATCTGAAAAACACACCCAAAAGATTACATTTGAAGGTTTCTCCTGTCTTTAGCTTTTTGCTTTTGTGAAGTTGTAGAGAATATTTCTTACCTATGTCACAGGACTGGACAGTTGATGATAATGTATACTGGCAAGATAGTAAATATACAATGTCTGTTTTTGTTTGTTTTTATTATTCCTAATACAAATCAGGAAAAGATGAAAATTAACTTACTAGTTTTGTCTTTTTTGAACATTCTTAATAGTATTGTGAACAATTACTTGTTCATTTATGCAAGTTCCCTCTAAATAGTGCCTGGCACATTTAAGGGCTATCGAAATATTAGCATTTATTATTATTTTTATTAAATGTCCATTTGTTGAAAGCCAAGGTGTCAGGCTGCCCATTCCTGCTACTATATATAATGTTGGAAAGAAGCTGGGAAAAATTATTTAACATTAAACCGGTTAAACACTTTTTTAAAATAAGGATTTATACTTTGGATATTTTAAATAACTTATTAAATGTTATTAGTACTTTAATTCATACACTAACTGTGAGGTTATTTTATTTTGCAGAGTTGTATTACTATATTGAATATAACTGAAAATATTTTTATACTACTGGATAGTTTTTAATAAAGATGATTTGGAAATTGGTTTGTAATTGTATTTTATTTTTCGTGCATTCATCTAACAAATATTGTTTTAATTTTCACTCTGTGCCAAGCACTGTTCTGGGCACTGGGGATACAGCAATGAACAAAATAGCTGAAAATTTCGTGCCCTTGGGAAACTTATAGACCACAGATAACCAGATAGGCCATAAAAAAGCTAATTAAGCATATGATAAATGCCAAGGGGGAACTTGGAATCAAACAAGAAAAGAGGATATGAAGTGTAGGGCTTAGGTTGACCTTGTAGTTGGCTACTGTGTTAGTCAAGGTTGACTAGAGAAACAAATTTATAGACACTCATGTGTATAAGAAAGAGTTTTATTTAAAAGAGCAATTGTATATTGAGAAAACATCCCAGCCCAGTCCAGATCAAGTCCCTAAGTCCGATATTAGCCCATATGTCTGATACCAGTCTATAAATTACTCTTCAGTGTCACACAACACATTCAATGACACCAAATTCAGGAAGATCACAGGCCAGTCGGTGAAAAGTCTTGTGGATCCAGTGGTGGTGGAAGCATCTCAGCGCTGGCATGGGTCTCCATGTGGCTCCTCCAGCTTCAAAGTTCTGGTTCCATCAGTGTAGCTCCATGTGTCTTGTCAGCAGGAAGACGAAGGAGAGAGAATGTGTCCCCCCTCTAGGGAGGAAGATAGGCCAGTCACACACAGAGGCCTCATTGGCTGTGACCAGATTGACAGGCTAGATTCCAGCTCTTCTGAAGTTGACAGGAGATTATGTAACTGCCACAGCTGACCCGAGAAAAGTTCAATGAAGTGACCCCATAATTAGGTTTAGCAGAGAAGCTAACCATACTGACTTGTAAAAAAAGTATAGGGAACAGTGAAAATGTACTGAGACTGTATATTTATGTTATCAACATATAAATCACTAGAATCCTTTTCCTTATATTAGTAAATACAGTGCAGTATATTAAAATTAACGGCTTCAACTGATCAATTGAGATGATTCAGAGCTCTTAATTTAAAAAAAATACATTTCAGAGAAGGCATTTTCACTTTTTTCTGTCTATAGCAATGCATGACAAAGGAGATTGATGATATCGAATAATGATACGCTGTGATCATTGTCAACTGTCAACAATGTCAGTTACATTTGAGGGAAAGGAAGAAATTTTCCAGGGGAGCAGCAGGATCTCTGTTTTTCTATCCTTAGAGAAAATTATGGTCCCCCGAAATAAATAGATGGTTCCTTTTGACCTTTTTGGCATCTTAAAAAGACAGCTTATCTGAGTGTGACTCAAGCAACATCCACACCCACACCCTCCCTTATATTTCATTGTGTGCTTGTTAATGCTTTAAGCTCTCACTGGGTACAGAAGCCTTTCATTTCTTAAGATTTTTGCAGATAAAAAGCCAATTGTTTCTTGAACTCAGCAATGAATTTTAACTAAGGGTTTTCAAGTCATAGACTTGAAAAGTCATCGTGAGGCAACCAAGTTTTTAGACCTAAAAATAATGATTCATATGATTGCTTTAGAAAGATTAACCTGACAGCAGCAGTACAGTAGAGGCAGACTGAAAACCCAGTCAAGATTCACATAACTATTGCACTCATTCTGTTGGAGAATCTCGTCAGGGTGCAGTACAGATTCCCTTATCTGTACCAGTTTACATGCTCTGGTCTAGCCAGATTTGTAAGGTAGAATTGGGATCATTACAGTAGGTGGGAGGAAGCATTAAAGAACTAGAGAAAAGTTGTATATTTAATCAGTGCTGTACTGCTCCCTGACTGGCTCATCTCTTCTTGTGACCCTTATGTAAGGAGATATCCAATTGTCTAAAGATGGGTTTTGGGTCTCCACTCCACCTTCCCCCTCATTCACATTGATACGATTTTTTGCTCTGGGTGTTTGATGCCTGAAACTGCACCAGAAGCTGCCTGACGAGATTCTCCAACAGAATGAGTGCAAATAGTTATGTGAATCTGCCTTTTAAGCTGTAGAGTTTCAAAAATATAAAACAATACTACTCTTCTCACCTTTGTTTTGAAAAAGTTATGTTTTTAAATACTTAGCAGGTAATGTGTTTATAATAATTCTTAATATTTAAATTTTTACCATAATTTCTCATATGGTAAATGTAAGTGGTCATTTGTCTTCTTACTTTTTGTTTAGTTTTGCTGATGGTTGGCCCTGTAGTATGTGTGTGTCAGGATCAACTCAATGAAAATAAATTTGTTATATATGTGTGTGTGTGTGTATATACCTACATTATAACATAAGCTGCTTTATAGTCTTCAATAATTTTATGGGTGAAAAGGACTACAAAAAGTTTGAGGACCACTGCTATAGATTATTGATTTTCATTCACACACATTAAAATCACGTCAGGAAATTGTACCCTCATTGCATAATTTGCTCACACTACTCTTTGGCCTGTATTTAATTTATATTAATAATTCTGCACATTTAAAGAGGGAGGGAGTGAAGTCGTGTGCTTTTAAAATTTTTTAAATGATACTGGAGTTTAGGGCGGAGCCGAGGTAACAATGCATTTGTGACCCATTAGGCTGCTGACTTGCTGTTAAACTCGTTACTCAGTTCAGCTCTGGGGACCAAAGATGAGGCTTTCTATTCCACTAAAGATTTATAGCCTTGAAACCGAAAGGGGCAACTCTGCATCCTGTAAATTCACAATGGGTTGGAACTGAGTTGATGGCAGTGGTTTTTGGTTTGGGTGGATTTAGGGTCAAACTGCTAACCTTGTGGTTCGGAAGCCCAAACCCACTATTGCCACTGAGACTCCTTGGTTAATATCACACTATTGCTTTAATGCCACTAGAGCGCCCTTGTTTCCGCTGCTAAATTTCTTCATACATATTAGCTCGGTTTGGCCAGAACCCATGGGCTCCAGGCCCTCTTCGAAGCTCACCGGCTCCCAGCGCCCACAGTGAGATGTGCCTAAGCGCCTGCGCACCGGCAGTCACGTGGCCGGGAGTCACGTGCAGCACGCTGACGTCAGGAGGAGGCCGTTGGAGGCGCCTGCGCAGCTCTTGCAGCCTCCCACTCTCCCGCCCTTACGCGCTGGTGTCCCGACGTCCTGCGCGCCTTTCCCGCCAGTAAGAAGTGAAGCGGTTTTCTGAGGTCCTTCGGGTGCCCTCACGCGCTCACGGTTTTGAACTTCGGCGGTCAAGACTGAAGTTTGTTGCCCACCATGCAGCGTGAGCCTGGGA
The DNA here is from genome assembly GCF_000313985.2 of Echinops telfairi. Lineage (NCBI taxonomy): Eukaryota > Metazoa > Chordata > Mammalia > Afrosoricida > Tenrecidae > Echinops > Echinops telfairi. Next base: position 6,518,189 of record NW_022103911.1, read on the forward strand.
AGAAGAAGGGAAAGGACACGCGGCTGTTTGACCCCAAGTCTTTCGGGAGGGACCTGCTCGCAGGCGGTGTCGCGGCCGCCGTGTCCAAGACAGCAGTGGCGCCCATCGAGCGGGTGAAGCTGCTGCTGCAGGTGCAGGCATCGTCCAAGCAGATCAAACCCGAGGCGCAGTACAAAGGCATGATCGACTGCCTGGTGCGCATCCCTCGGGAGCAAGGTACGGACGACACCGAGCACCAGCTTTCCGCAGTGGGGGTGGGGAGGCGGGGCGCCATGGCGGCGCGGGGGAGGGGGGGGGCAGGGGGCATGCGTTTCCTCCTTCACCTTCGGAAAGTCCGTCTTAATCCAGGCGCGCTGGGCTTTCCAGCAGCTTTGAAGGCCTACCCGTAACCCCGTCTCTGCGTATCGCCTTGGGGGTCCGTGCCTGCTTCAGAAGTCAAGGCGGTGGCCTTTAAGGCTTGAGGGAGATGCTATTAGGCGCTTAGTTATAACCCGTGCTTTAAGATACTTCCGTGTTGAAATGGTGTATTTTAAGAGTACCAAGATGGACGCATTGACGCCTGCCAGCGCCTTCCTTGGTGCCTATTTAGTGAGAAGAGGTTTCTGCTTATTCTTGAGAACTAGAAGACCAGGGCATAGGCTAACGCAAGCGACGGACTCACTTTTTAAAAATTATTTATTTAATCCATTGGGAGCTCTTATAAATATAACATTCCATAGTTCAATCACATCAAGCAGCATTGTACAATTGCTACCACAATCAGTTTCATTCTTTAACTCCTTGCTATCAGTTTCTCTTTGTCCCATCCCTCCCCCACCATACCCCCCAGGAACGGTGTTCTTTTTTTTTCCTTTTTTTTTTACATAATAGTTGTGGGTTTGGGGGCATATTTTACACAATCCAATATATCCATTCTCATACAATTCTATTGTACAATCCCATCTAGTGGGATAATATTAAATAATATTTTATATTGCATGAAATTTTTAGGAAGCACCAGAAGACTCAGTAATCAAGAGAAATAATATGTTAATATAATTACTTTTAAAATCAAAATTAATGTAAACTACTCATGACCACAAAAATAACAAAATTTAAAGATATTAACAGCAGTTTCACCTACTAGGTGGGTGCCCTTGCAAGCTTGGACACTGCCACCAATACCCCAGTCTCACCCAAACTATATTGGAGTTTGAGGGGGGAAATCCATTAATAATGATCATATCTATAAGTTTTTGATAATTTTTCATTGTGTGATTATTCATATTAATACTGAAGTACTTGTAAAGATTGAGTAATGAAAATGCTTTGTGAAATATTGAAGGCCATCTGGGTGCAGAATGCTTTTAAAGCGAGGGTAAATTGATCAGAAACCTTTAATCCACCCATAATAAAACCAGACCCACTACCTGTAATTTCAGCTCATTAAAAGCAAACTGTCATCCAGTCTATTTCGAATCCTAGTGACTCTATATAGGGTTTCTAAGGAAGTACAGCTGCAGAGCAGATAGCCTCAACTTTCTCCCTCTGAGAAGATGTTGGGTTTAAACCACAGCAACAGCCCAGAGATTAGCAGTCCTCCGCCAGCAGGGCTCCTCCCAGGTAAGTCAAAGTCTCAAAAGACCAAACTCAGTGCCATCGAGTCAATGCCAATTCATAGCAATCCTGTAGAACAGGCTAGACCTGCCCTGGTGGGTTTTCGAGACTCTAAGGGAGCAGAAAGCTCTGTCGTTCTTCCGCAGAGCCACTGGTGGTTTCAAACTGGTGACTTTGCAGTTAGCAGACCTTTACATAACCACTCCAGGGATTCTTCCAGGTAGGTTCTTCTCCCATAAAGCATTCTCTTTGGGATTGTGGGCACACTACTTCCTGGCCTGGTATATAATGTATATAGGAGCAGAATTAGAATCTTAAAGCATAATCAAAAGTGTAAATTTAGAATGCCAGTCTTGAAGCTGAGCTCAGATATTTCAGTCCTCCCAAGCCCATTCATTTTATCAGAGCTAGCTTCCCCATTTCCCCTGAGGTTTTTATAAGAAAACTTAGTACCTTTCACTTTAGCTTGTGTCTTAAGACCTTGTCAGAGAGCTATGGGCCTCTTTATTATTAGATCATCCACTCTAAATATTTAATCTGGTAATGTTAAACACAAGAATCCAAACTCTATTTTTTTTTCTCATTCAGATGTTGTTAAAAGCCCTCGAGTCAGTGCTAACTCAAAGCAACCCTGTGCAGTTTGGGGGCCATCCTCACAATTATTACGTTTGAGCCCATTGTTGCAGCCAGGGCACCGGTCCATCTCGTTGGAGGTCTTCCTATTGATCCAATTAACTTACATTGTAGGTTTTTTATTTTTTTCCCGATACTTAACAATGTGACTCTTATAAGTTAGTGTTCTGGTTTTGCCTGCTAAGACAGCAGGAACTTTAAGAAGGTGCTTCCTGTTCTTATGCACAGGTTCTTGTTAGAATACACCATATTACATAGAATCTTACAAACTCAGTACTGTGGAGCCAATTCCAACTCATAGCAATCCTCTAGGACCAAGTAGAACTGTCCCATAAGGTTTCTAAGAATGTAATCCTTTTGGAAGCCGAATGACAGTCTTTCTCCCTGAGGCAGCTAGTCCATTCAAACTGCCATCCATCTTTATGGTTAGCAGTACTCCCCCGCCACCCCATCTTTTACTATTTGCAACAGGGATAATATTGCCATCTAGGGGCATTTTTGGAAACTTGGAGGAATTTTTTGTTTACCACAAAGGTAAATCAGTTGCTCTCAAGTGAGTTCTGACTCTTAGTGACTTCATGTGCGTCAGAGTAGAGCTATGTAAAGTTTTCAACGAGTCGTTTTTCAGAAGCAGACTGACAGCCCTTTCTTCCAAGGCACTTGTAGGTGGAGTCAAACCTCCAACTTTTGGGTTAGTCACCAAGTATATTAATCACCATAAAGATGTAAGGGGACACCCATCTATGGACAATGGAGCATCCCCTCACAGGGGTCACAGGGAGGGGGTGAGTCAATCAGGGTGCAGTAGAACTCAAATGGATCACGCAGTATACCTCTGTTTCCTGGAGGCCTCCTCACCCCTACCACCCCCACTATCAATGCCATCTCCCATTCTAGACTAGACGGGAGCATGTACATAGGTATAGGCAAAAAATAAAACTCACAACACACGGAACCCAAGTACAGGAATGAGAATAGAGATATCAAAAGGGTAGGGGAAGGGAGGAAAAAGTGGGGAGGGAGGGGAGCACCAATCGCAATGAATAGCATATAGCCACACCCCCAGTCGGGGAAGAACAACAGAAACCAGAAGGGAAGGGAGATAGCAGTCAGAGTGATTTGAAAATAATTAACAATCTACAATCTATCGGGACCATGAGGTTTGGGTGAGGCGGGTGGAGGAGGGAAGGAAAAAAGGAGGAGCTGATCCCAAGGGTTCAATGGAAAGTAAATGTATAGAAAAGAACGATGGCATATATGTACTAATATGTCAGATACAATTGATGTATACTTTGTAACAAGTTGTAAGAGCCCCCAATAAAATGGGGAAAAAAGATGTAAGGGGGCTTCAAAATTTTTCTGAATAAGAATTGAAAGATAATGGAATTTTCCCACAATCCTAAATTGCAGCGATAGGTCAAGAATGCTAAACATTCTGTCATGCACATGCTAGTCCTGAAAATACAGACTTGTTCTGCAACCTGAATAAATTTCAGATCCCCCATGTCATAGCAGAAAAACCTGTTTGTGAGGATCCAAACATAAAACCTAACTGATTTGGTTATCAACCCAAACTATTTGGGACATAGCTTTATAGGTATTGATTCCCAAGATTACAGATACCTTGTAAATTGAAAACAGAGTATACGTATTTTGTTGAGAACTTTGCTCCGCAGTGTTTACCATTTTGAAAGTGCATGTCTGCAACTCTACTGTGATATTTGTAATCAGCACCTATATCTCCATTTATAACTATTGCGTTTATAATAATTGCACGTATATATGTGCAAGATATATTTATTAAACCTTTTTTCAAATTGTCAGTGTGTATCCTAAATGTTGATCATAAGTAGAGGCAAGCCGCTGCTTATTGTCTCTTAAGGTATGGCTGTGCTCCATATTTATGTTAGGGAGCCACTGGTGGTACAGTAGTTAAGAATTCAACTGCTAACTGAAAAGTTGGTTCAAACCCAACAATTGCTCTGTGGGTGAAAGACATGGCAGTATGCTTCTATAAAGATCCCCGCACAACCACAGAGTTGATTATAGCTCATAGCAACCCTATAGAGCAGAACAGAACTGCCTCTTGGGGTTTTTCCAAGGCTGTAAATCTTTCCTGGAGCAAATAACTTTGTATTTCCCCCAAGAAATGGCTGGTGGATTTGAACTACCAGCCTTGAGGTTTGTGGGCCAACACTTCACCCAATAGCCTTGGAAAGTCTGAGGGCACTTCTGTGGGTCTTCTACACGTTAGAATCAACTTGACAGCTGCTGATTTGGTTTTATGGTGTGGTTATGACTCATATTTACTTACTTTGATATGCCTAGTATATTTTAAGTTCTTTTCCGTTAGCATTTTACGTAGTAGTGAAGCCATTATAGAGATTCTCCCTCCCCATTGGTGAATAAGTAATTGTCAGAATTTTATTTGTGGATAATGATGCATTATAAAATATTATATAGAGAACTTGAGCCATATAGGATTAGGACTCACTGTGTTAAATCATTCTCAAATTTTATTAGCAATATATTTTCTGAAATTTAGTTTATCTCCCTTTATTGAACGTCAAGATATATGCCCATCTCAAGTGTTCTGCAATTTGTCTTTCATAATTCCTCTCAGTTTACTGATATCTTTCTATTATTTAAAAATTCGGAATGAGTCTAACAGACATCACCTTAAAAAGGCATAACTATATACTCTTTCATTGTTTCTTAATTTACTCTATTTTTTTCCTTGCTACCTAATATCTCCATACTGGCTCTGACTATAACTTTAAACACCTGCTAACTGTCCTTTATATTTTCATAAGGTTTTATTTGCTCATTCTGGACTGAGCTTAATACTGTTCTTAAAGATTTATTTTTATAATTGGTTTTATGACCTTCCAATTTTGTACATACACTTTTTATTACTTTTAAAAATTTATTACACAGGTAATATGTGTGTAATATTAGAAAATTAGAATATATAGAGATGCAAAAGGGGGGAAAAAATCACTGCTAAAGTCACCAGAGATAAAATGTTGGTATCCTATGCTTTTTTACTAAGCAAATTTTGCATATGTACATACCTTTTTAATTAAAATTCTTTTAAAGATTATAAATAACGCCTTTTAAAGGGATCTATGAGATCCCGTTGTATTATAGAGTCCTTTATTCTTTATGAAGGTCAAATGCATTGTCATTTTTTAAAATAATTTTATTGCGGGCTCATACAACTCATCACAATCCATACATAATTGTATAAAGCACATTTGTACATTCATTACCTCATCAATCTCAAAATATTTGCTCTCCACGTAAGCCCCTGACATCACCTCCTCATTTTCCCCCTCCCTCCCCGCTGCCCCCTTCCTCATATCTTACACCGTCTGACGTCTCCCTTCACCCACTTTTCTGTTGTCCGTCCCCCAGGAGGAGATTATATGTAGATCTCTATAATTGGTTCCCCCTTTCCACTGCACCCTCCGGGTATCGCCATTCTCACCACTGGTCCTGAAGGGATCATCCACCCTGGATTCCTTGTGTTTCCAGTTCCTATCTGTACCAGTGTACATCATCTGGTCTAGCCAGATTTGTAAGGTAGAATT
>NW_022103911.1:6524231-6527579 GCF_000313985.2 Echinops telfairi
TGTTCTTTGATGCCTGATACCTGATCCCTTTGACACCTCATGATCACACAGGCTGGTGTGCTTCTTCCATGTAGGCTTTGTTGCTTTACATTCTCATTTCTAAGAGCCTACCAGAACCCCTTTTTCAGTGAGTTAATTAGCTGTCTTTTATTCTGGACTTTTCCAAACTTTTTTTTTTTAATCTAGAGCCAGTAGGTTTTTAGTATGTTAGGGTTCACCTTGAAGATAATACTTTGGTGTATGGAAAGAAAATTTTTGATACTACATTTTATCTAAACGGGAAAATAAATTTCACTGATAGTTAATATATGAGTTTGCACTGGCACCTTTGCTTCAGCCAGCTGCCAGTTACATATCACAGGACACTGAGACATCCTGCAAAAAGAGTGGGAGTTACAGTGTAGTGTGTTAGGCCAGGTTGACTAGAGAAACAAATCCAGTAGCACTCATGTATATATTAAAAAGTAATTATATATTAGGAAAACATACAATTTGGCTGCCAACTTAGTCCATAAATCCCTCTTCAGACTTATGCAGTCACATGCAATTATGCAGAAGGCTGAAACATCAGTGGCCAGTGGGGCCAAAGTTGGTGGAAAACATGGCAGGACTCCAGCAGCTCTCAGGGTGGCTAGCAAGCAGGAAGGTGAAGGCAGAAAGTCCCGGGGGGACTTTCACTGGGCCCTCCTTAATGAGAAGGCCATGCCCACAAGGAAGTACCATCAGGCTATGACCTGATTGACAGGTTGAATACCACCCTTACACTTTTATATATCTTCAAGTTGACATGAAATTATTTAACCCACACACACACAGTTTATAGGGTATTAACAGATTACTATTTAATAAGCATAGTTTATATTTGCCCAGTTAAGTGGATTTATAGATTCTATTTCTCTGGTGGTGTGTCTGGGCTAGCGTTGAACTGATAACTGAAAGGTCAGTGATTCAAACCACCAGTCCATCTATGGGAGAAAGATGAGACCATCTGTTCCTATAAACATTTTTAAAACATCAGAATGCCCTATATAGGGTAGCTGTCAGTTGAAATTGACTCTATAGCAGTGATTTTTTTTAATTACCAATTTTTAATCTTTATAACATGTCCAAAACTTTTTAAAGATTCTGTCATAAAAATAAACCAAGGATAATACTAGAAATAAGTAATTGTTGTTAGGTGCCATCGAGTCAGTTCTGACCCTTAAGGACCCTGTGTACAACAGAATGAAACGCTGCCTGGTCATGTCCCATCCACACAATTGTTATGTTTGAACCCATTATTGTAGCCATCATGTAACTCCAGCTCCTTAATGCACTTCCTCTTTTTCACTGACCCTCAGTTTTACCAAACATGATGTCCTTTTCCAGGGGCGAGTCTCTCCTGGTAACATGTCCACGGTAAATGAGATGACGTCTCACCATCCTCACATCTAAGTAGCACTCTGTATTTCATCCAACGCAGATTTGTTTGTTCTCTGGCAGTCTTTTATATTCTTGTCCAGCACCATCATTCAAATACATTAGTTCTTTAAACTTCCTTATTAACTGTCCAACTTTCACCTGGTATGAGGAAATTGAAATACCATGTCATGGGTCCGCATACCTTGATCCTCAAAATGATATTGCTCTTGAACACTTTAAGGAGGTCGTGTGCAGCAGAATTTCCCAATGTAATAAGTTGCTTGATTTCTTGACTGCTGCTTCCCTAAGCATTGATTGTGGATCCAAGCATGATGAAATCCTAAACACCTTCAGCCTGTTCTCCCATGTATCATTACGTTGTCTATTAGTGATTCTGCTTTGAGGACTTTTGTTTTCTTTACAGTGAGTTGCTAGTGCTTCAAGTCTCACTTTCAGCAAACAAGGTTGATGTAATCTGCATCTCACAGTTAGTAATAAGTGAACCAAAAGAGAATGACAAGCTGTATGAGTAGCAGGACAGCAGCAGCAGCAGATCTTCTCTAACATAATTCATGAGGGGGAAGAAGAATCTTTATCCGCATCAGCCACCCAAGGCCAATTCCTGTTTAGTAGAGGTCAGATATGCCTCTCCCCACCATTTAAAAAAGTTCTGACACCCTTCACCCTCTCCATAGTACTCTCTACTCTGCTGAGTTCTTTAATTTGTTGCAATGGCTACACAGTTGTATCACTTCTGTCTTCTCCTTGTTTTGTTTTAATTAAACAATACTGCTTGATCCAAAATGAATATCATCCAGCAGCAGTAGAAATCTTAAGGTCTGAAGTCAAACCTGGAATCAAATTTCAGTGTTGTTGTTTTTTTAATTATCTATAAATTCTGCAATTCAGAGTGGTTCAGCCCACCAAAAAGTATTTTGGAAAATTGGCATGGCAGTCTCTTTCTAGGGGGACACCATTGACAAAACAGCAGCTAGCAACAAGAACAAGATGTATTTCTAAATTTATAAACTTGTTTTCCTCCAGATGCACATTTTGTAAGTGGTTTCATTTGAAATAAAATGCATTAACTATAGAATAGACTTTCAAAATCTGACTAAAGGAACCTATGCATACTGCTGAATATATGAGAAAATATATTTGGATTTCCTCATTAGAGCTCCTCCCCTTTGCACTCTTTTACCCCCTTTTGCATTCTTAGTAGAACACGTAGAGTTTGTAAAGCATGGTACAACTGAGACGGGCAAAAAGGAAATATAAATTAAAAATTTTAGTGGGATAAGTGGTAAAGGAGGTTAGTTTGCCTAGGATACATAGTTTAAGTGTCTGTGCATTATGTGAAATTATATGCAGAAATATATAAGATTTTTTTTCAGACATAACCCCTTAAGATCTGTCAGATTTCCTGATATACTCCTAGGACTTTAGTGTGTAGGTTTTCATTGGCATTTGGTATTCATTTTAATGAATACGTTTTGTTCATGCAAATACAATTTTGCTAAAAGGAACATATTCTTCAGCCAATTCTGTCAAATCCCTTCAGTAATAAATCTGGCGTTCTGTCATGGTCTCTGTTACTTTCCAGATGTCTTTGTCTTCAAAGCCTTCCATTTATTTTCAGTACATTAACCAAAGTTACAAACCTTTACTACTCATGTATGTAACATGAGTTTGTTTTGTGAAATAAGTATTAAATCAATGCTATGATCTTAATTGCAGAATTATAATTTATGACTCACATCTGAAATTCCTAGTATCTCACACATAGCTAAGTCAACCATCTCCAAAGTGACCACTAATATTTAAGAGCTATGTGTAAAATGGAACTCTAGTTCCTTTCTGACATATAATACTGTTTTAGAATTGGTTATCAGCTTTTTAAAAGAAATTACTCTCTTCTTCCATGTAAGATTGCAATTATCAGAACAA
>NW_022103911.1:6529899-6531357 GCF_000313985.2 Echinops telfairi
AGGGGTCGCCTAATACATCCTGCATATCAGATATTTACATTATGATTCATAACAGTAGCAAAATTACAGTTATGAAGTAGCAACAAAAATAATGTGATGGTTGGGGGTCACCACAACATGAGGAACTGTATTAAAGGGTCATGGCATTATAGAAGTTGAGAACCACCACTCTGATCTAACTGTCAGTATCTGAGCACTAGCCTAGTCAACTGAGATAGTTTGCACTTGAGTCATTATCTTTAAAAGACTAATTTTGGATATTCTCCAAGCTGAGACTGGAGGCATCCTCCTTGTTATAGCAGCATCAGAGAACTTGGCCATTTATAATGCCATGAGAATAGCCATGGCTATGTTAACAACTGTATTCTATGAAATATGAATTAAAAGGAGAAATATAAGGGTCTATAAGACCCTGGGGAGGGGAGAGACCCTGAGAGGGTCAGTCTCTGGAAAATTGAGATGGGAAGATTATTAACCTCAGATTTTTACCCCAGTCTCTCCATCAAGCCTCTAGAAATGACCCTGAGTTGAATATGAATTTTTATAAATAAAATCCAGCCCCCATTGTTTGGGGATTTTTTTTTGGGGGGGGGCGCTTTTGGTACCTTGTAAATTTTATTTACCATATATACTCGAATATAAGCCAACCTGAATATCAGCCAAGGCACCTAATTTTACCACAAAAACTGCATTAAAAATGTGCTGAAAAAAACCTGACTTATACATAAGTATATATGGTAATTTTTCTTTTTTAACAGTTTTATTTTCACGTGATCTATATATCATATAATTCAATAGTTCAATCATATTAAGAAAAATTACACAATCATTACCACAATTAATTTTGTAACTTTTCCATGGTTAAATCACTTTTATCTAATTTGATTAAATCATTTTAATGGGGGCTCTTATAGCTCTTATGTAGCAATCAGTTGCATAAAGCACATTTGTACATATGTTGCCATTATCATTTCCAAAATATTTTCTTTCTACTTGAGCTCCTCTTTTGTTCCCACCCTCATAACCCTTGATAATTTATAAATTACTTTTATTTTCATATTTTACACAGTCTGCTGTCTCCTTTCATCTATGTTTCTGTGGTTTGTCCCCCTGGGGAATGGAATTTGTACATCAATCAATATAATTACGATCGGTTCCTCCCTTCTCTCCCCACCCCCAGCACCCCCTTACCTTCATTGTATCACTACTCTCATTATTAGTCCTGAGGAGTTTATTGTCCTGGATTCTGTATGTTGAGAGCTCTTATCTGTACCTGGTGTACATGCTCTGGTCTAGTCAGATTTGTAAGATAGAACCTGGATCATGATAGTGGGAGGGAGGGTGCAGGGGCAGGGAGGGGAGGAAGCATTAAAGAACTAGAGGGATGTTGTGTTTAATTGGTGCTATACTGCACCCTGGCTGGCTCGTCCCTTCCTTGTGTCCCTTCTGTGAGGAAAT
>NW_022103911.1:6532151-6553456 GCF_000313985.2 Echinops telfairi
AAAAAAGAGAAGAAGGCAAAAAGGCCTATAAATAGTTCCAGTTCTGTCTAATGACCCTTAGAATATGTTTTCCTATCGAGTCTCATGAGGTGCCAAGCCCTGTCCTCTGAGTCTGAAGTCCATTTTCAGGATTCCTCGGGTACTTCATTGCTTTGCTTCCCTTGCTGCTCTGTTGAGCTCCCTTCTTGTTACGCCCTGCTTTGGCGGGGGGCGGGGGGGGGGGGGGGGTGTCAGACCTGCACAGTTTCCACACTGTGTCTCTGGTGATGCCCCCCCATAGCGCTGTGGGTCAGTAAGGGGACATCGTGTCTTGTGATGGGGCTGAACTTACGGTCCTCTCTGTGCATTGTCTGCTCTGAGCAGGAGCTTGGTGGGCCAGAATGCTGTTTTCTTAGTCTCTCTCTCCTCTCTTTTCGCTCTCTTTCCCTCTTAGTTTGCTCCCGTGTGGTCTGGGAAGGCCTGCCACTCTCCTCAGGCTTTATTTTCAGTGCCAGCCCCCATTTTTAAAGGCTCTAAAATATAGAGATATGTTTAGACTCTTTCATCCATTTAACATATTTCTTACTATATCCTACATACAAACAGGTACGTGGATATATTTATTCTTTCCAACATACCCATTTAAAAAATTTTTTTAAGCTTTTTCTTTTAAATCATTTCATTGAGCCTCTTACAGCTCTTAGAATAATCCATACATCCATGTGTCAAACACATTTGTACATATGTTGCCATCATCCTTTTCAAAACATTTTGTTTCTGCTTGAGACCTTGGTATTAGCTCATTTTTTCCCCTTTTTCCCACACCCTCCCTCCCTCCCACACCCTTTGTAATTTATAAATTATTATTATTTTCATATCTAACATATCCATTTTTAACACACTTATTGCCAGAGGAATTATGTCATAAGCTAGTTCTAGTGAGCTCTTTTTCTACTCATAAAAAATCCTACATTGCTTTTAGATAATTGAACACTTTTTATTAGAAATTAACAAAGTTGAAATGGAACATGTGGAGTTAATATTACTTTTTTCTCTTCAGTGAAGACAGATGTTTAAGAAAAGTTAATTCTCTCATGAGAAGTTTTAAAGAACCCTAGTAGTTCAGTTTGTTCAAACTATAAAAATTTAGTAATCATACAATATAAAGATAAGTCCAAAAATAATGCTGTAAATTCTTAGATTCCTTTAGTAAACAAAAATCTCAACATGTGCAACCATTGTGACTTGATATATCCTCCCTGTAAGTTTATACACTTCTGAACTGCTATTGGCCTCTTTATAACCCTTCTCCAGAGAATTCTGCCCAATTTGAGTTGCACAGCAAGATAGCAGTTTTGGCATTCTCAAGAGACTCAAATCATTTTTATTCAAATGTTCTTTGGGTTTGGGGGAACAAAGATAAGGCTGAAGGGGTAAAATCAGGTCTACCAGTGAATAGGGTTAAATTTCCCACAAAATTCTTAGAGGACAACCCTTGCTCTATCCCCAAATAAAGAGCAAGTTAATTTTCATAATGGAAATAGATTCTTAGGTGCAGTTTTCCTGCCTTTTTCTCATAAATTTTTAGTTTTCAAAACATCTTTAGAATAAGCCTCTCTGATCTTGTGGACCTTCAAGAAAATATATCAAGAAAGCCCATTGGGAATCGATAAAAACCATAACATTTTGAGCTGACCTCTTTGCCTTAAATTTAACTGGCCCAACAGATCTTGGAAGCCACTGTTTTATTTATTTTTTTAAACATTTTATTGGGGGCTCTTACAACTCTTATTACAATCCGTACATCAATTGTATATGACATATCCGTACATATATTCCATTCTTTTCTACACATTTACTTTCCATTGAGCCCTTGGGATCTTCGTTATTTCCCTTCCTCCTCCCCACACTCAACCCTCATGGCCCCTTGATAGATGGTAGATTTTTAATTATTTTCAAATCTCACACTATCTCCCTTCCCCCTCCTCTGTTGTTCTTCCTTCTCAATGGGAGTGTGTGGTTATGTGCCATTCATTGTGATCGGTGCCCCCCTCCCTCCCTACCTCTCCCCCACTTCCCCCAACCCTTTTGGTATCTCTATTCTCATTCTGTTCCTGGATTCTATGTGTTGGAGTTTTATCTCTTGCCTATACCTATGTACATGCTCCCGTCTAGTCTAGATTGGGAAGCAGCACTAGGGTCATGATAGCAGGGGGGTGAAGAGGCCTCAAGGGATCAGAGCTATATTGCGTGACCTATTAGTGCTCTACTAAACCCTGATTGACTCATCCTCTCCCTGCAACCTCTCTGTGGGGTGATGTTCCATTCTCTTTGGGTCTCCGCTCCAGCCCCCTCCATTCTCACCAATGCATTTTTGTTTGTTTGTTTACTATTTGTTTTGAATCTTCTGATGACCATTGCCTGGTCTTGATGACACCACGTGATTGCACCGGCTGGTGTGCTTCTTGCTTCTCTGTTGGATGGCCGCTTGTTTAACTTCAAACCTTTAAAATCCTAGACACTGTATAGCTGGGCACCATCCGTTGTTTTCACCACATCCGCTTATGCACCCATTTTGTCTTCAGTGATCATGGTGAGCATCACAGAATGCCAATTTGTTAGAACAAAGTGTTCTTGTATTGAGGGAAGGTATGAGCCAAGGCCCAAGGCCCAAGGCCCATCTGCAGCTTCCGTGTATTGCATAAATATATGTACATAGGCCAATACCACTATTGTTATGGATTAATGTATTTGCATAAGTGCACACCTCTGTTAATCCCCCTGTGTATGCCTTTGCTTCCTAGAGCTTGCCTGTTTCCTTTTGCCTCCTTCTGCTATGCCATCACTTTCCCCCTTCTTCCACCTCTTAGTAAAACTGTTTTTAGTTTTTATTTTTGAGGGCACCCTAATGAGGCTAAGACAAGTGTGTTACGGAGATAACTTGACTGCAAAATCCACTGATCACAGAAACATGTTTAAACACGTTTTGTTTGGAATAAACCCATCCATATATAAACTAGAAAGCTAGTAGTGATACGTTTTTACTTACTGTTGTATGTTGTATGCATAAGTTAATATTTACTGTGTTTGCTTTGTAGGATTTTTAAGTTACTGGCGTGGCAATTTAGCAAATGTTATTCGGTATTTTCCAACACAAGCTCTGAATTTTGCCTTTAAGGATAAATATAAAGAACTTTTCATGTCTGGAGTTAACAAAGAAAAACAGGTAATTATGTCTCTAAAATTTCATAGAAAATAATTGAATCTGCCTTACCTTTGGTGCTTGGGAGAAAATGCTTGAATGGTGGGAAAAAGAAATAGAATATATGAAAAATATAATTCTAATTATTCAAGTTCTCTGAGCTTCTTATAACTTGAATAAGTAAGGCATCTTTTGTCTCATGGAATTATTTCTTTAAATAAATAATAATTTTGTACCTTGTAGAAATTCAGCATTTTGTGTTTTTCTTAAGCAAAAGTACAGATAGGAACTGAAAATACAGGGAATCCAGGACGGATGAGCCCTATAGGACCAGTGGTGTGAGTGGCAAAACAGGGAGGGTAAAGGGAGAATGGGTAGGGAAGAGGGAACCAATTACATGGAACTGTGTGTGACCTCCTCCCTGGGGGACAGACAACCGAAAAGTGGATGAAAGGAGACGTCGGACAGGGCAAGATATGACAAAACACCCATTTATAAACTATCAAGGGCTCATGCGGGAGGGGGGAGCGGGGAGGGAGGGGAAAAATGAGGACCTGATGTCTGGGGTTTAAGTGGAGAGAAAATGTTTTGAGAAACGATGTACAAATGCGCTATACACAATCGATGTGTGTATGGATTGGGAAAACAGTTGTATGAGCCCCTAATAAAATGTAAAAAAAAAAAAGAACAATCAACAGGTGTTTTTTGCCCCTGATATAATGTATTTCCTGAAGAAGTAAATTATGCTCTTTTGCATGATTTAGGATCTATCACAAAATGGAAAATAATAAATTTTAAGTTATTGAATTTTAAATTATTAATTTTTTGAATTTAAAATTATTTTAATTTCAAAGATGATTTTGTTCTTCAAGGTAATAACTCTCGCTTAAAAAAATCTAAAGTTAATGATTTTTCTTATTCAAGGGCTTAAAAAGTTTGTAGGAAAATCTTATTAATATTTTAATTCCACTTTACATGAACTTTTTGACATCTCTTGTTATCTAGCTTGGTTTCTGAAGATATAAGCATCACTTCTGGCCTCAGTAGGGAGAAAGAAAATCCAACTCCATCATCTGCCCAAGGATGATTCCTAATAGGCCAAGGTTCAGGCATGTCTTTATCCCCGATCCTTGATTGTATTCTGACACCAGCCAGCCACCCCACAATACCCTGCTCTGTTGGCTTTAAAAAGTTTTGAGAGTGAATTATAATCCATTAAAATGGCCACATCAAATTTACAGATGATGTGATTATGGGTTTTTTTTAAGGAAGTTAACTCATCACAACAAGCCAAGATCAGAAAAATTAAGAACACAGTCCTTTTCAGTGGAAGATATGAAAAAATAATAACTTCTAATTTATCAAGGGTTCACGAGAGTGGGAAAGGGGGAGAGAGGGGTAAAAGTGGCTGATACCAAGGGCTCAAGTAGAAAATGTTTTGAAAATGATGATGGCAGCGTATGTATAAATGTGCTTGATATAATTGACATGTGGATTGTTATAAGAGCTGTAAGAGCCCCCAATAAAATGATTTATTTAAAAAAAAAAACAAAAAACGCCCTTTTGCCTACAGCAACACCTCTTTCTAGTCCTCAACCTCTCAGCCACACAACCCATTGGTCTCTACACTGCTTGGGAAAATAGTAGAAAGTTCCTTTAATGCTGACAAATGCCCAAAAGGTACCCCATTCTGCAAGCTAGCCTCATGCCCAAAGTCACTCAGCTTTACTTATTTGACTACCACCCTGCTTCAAGACTCTACTATACATTTGCCGTGCTACTCTGCTGCTGCTTCACACAATCATCCCATATGCACTTCACTCCTGGCTCTTCCTTGATGGTCGTGGGAGTTTTTCGTCTAGTTTCTGAAATGGCTCACTTATAGTAAGTGGAATGGCACAACTTGTATAGAGTCCAGTGCAGCTTATTTGCATGATGGGCCTTACAAAGACTGGTTAGAAGAGTCATACAAAGTAATTTAACTTCACTGCTGTTTCTTCCTTGTTTTACTGTCTTTATACATATGATACCACCTACCTAGTCTTACGGTTTCCCCTCATCTATATAAACTCTCTCTCCTTCCTTCTCACCCCTTTTCTTCTTTCCTTATCCCCAACAAAGCAACCAAGTTATCTTGTCAGATTTTTCAAAAGCAATTGTCTTTGGAGCACATTTTAATTTTTAAACCTTTCATTTATACCTTACTCTTCTCCCCCTTTGTTTTACAGTTTATTTCGTTTTAGAAATGCTTATTGAATACTTTGCACTGCCCTATATGGAAGTGGGTAACTAAATAAGATCTTCAGAATTGTAATCAAAAGATAAGAATTTGGATCCTGGTGCTCCTCTTATTTAGTGGTGTGTTTTTGAAAGTCGCTTTACTTTTTTGATTCATAGTTTCTTCTGAAAATTAGACATCATTATACTTACCTAATAGTTTTATTGTGAGGTTTAGATAAAATTTAATGTAAAATACTTAGTATAGTGCTGTGCTATATGGTAAGCACTCAAAATGTTCTGTCTTCTTTAGCTGAAAACAGTTTAACTGTCATTTAACTCGAGTCTTTCCTTCCTATCTCAGAAATCCTCAGGACCACCCTCAGAGAGGTTCAGTAATTCATTAGAAGGACTTATTAAACTCTGAAAAACATTCCTATGTGTTACAGGTAATTACAGAAAGGGGACATAGAATAAAACCCTAAAGGAAAAAGGCACACAAGGCAGACCAGCTTTAAGCGTCCAGTGGTCTTCTCCCAGTAGAACACTGAATTCTCCCAGCAGTAATATGTTACCACAAGTGAAGAGCATTACCAATGAGACACAAACCTCTGTGCCTCTAGTTTTTGTTGGAATCAGACACATAAACTGACAGTTACATGGCTTCCAGATCCTACCCACCAGAGAGCAAAGTGATAAGACCATGTCCCAGAGCCCCAGAGATATTACAAACACATGTATAGAGCATTCGAGCAAATTTATAGAGACAAAAGCCAGAGTAGTCACTAGGAGTGGGCATGTTTAGAAAAGGGATGGGAAGTAGGGATAGTGTCATTGCTTAGGAGACCCAAAGTTTCTGTCAATGATGGTAGAATAATTGAGGAAAGAACAGTGGTAATGACAGCATTATGAATTTTCAATGTCACTGAATTGACCAGGTAAAATGTTGAATTGTAAAATGTCACATTATTTTTTCCACAATAAAAAACAAATGCATCTTCACCATTAAATATCTTGGAGGCCATATCCAACCTGGGCTTCCCTGTTGCCACAAGGTGGAGGTCAGACATGCCTCCACCCTCCATCCTTTACCTGTCACCATTCATTTCTCCCGCAACACTTTACTTTCTGCTGTGTTTGACAGAACTCAGACAATACTCAACAATTATGTGGGTGTATTAGGAAAGTTAACAGGTAACCACAAGTCAGGATCAGTAAACAGTAAAAATACAGCTACTGGTCCACAGCAGTGCCTCTCCTCAGCTAGTAGCCAACTCTCTCTCATGTCTTCAGCCTCCCACTTCATGGTCCCTTGTCCTCTGGTCTTAGGCCAAGAAGTCAGTGTCCTATTCTGTCTCACAGTCTTGTTGCTGTTCCTCTGCACTCTCTCATGGTCTCCTTTATCCTGGGCTCTTGTCTTAGCATGGCTTCTTTACTCTGTCCCATGGTGTCTGTGCCTTAGCCTCTGATGCCTTTGGTCTCAGAGTCTGACAATTTGGACAGAAATCTCAAACGTCCTCCACTGGTGGCTCTTCTTCCTTGAGAATCTTGGGATTTCTTCTTTGTGCTTCTGAAATGGCTCTTACACACAGTGGAATGGTTTTGATGGAGGTGGGAATTTTGTCTTTCAGCAAACCATATCCCAAAGGTGGTGATTTGGTTCACACCGTCAAGTAAAGTGGCATCAAAATACATCCCATCTTAATCCTGCCCATTAGTTTAGCAAAGCTTTCACCAACATGGGATTTTTAACCACAGGGGATAAAGACCAGAATTTATAGTATATAACATAAGGGATATGTCTAGAATAGCCATAGTAATTATATCCCAACCATAAAATCATTAGCGTAAAATTTTGGTCATGGTCCAAAACTTCCAAGGCAGGATATTTCAAGGGTCCAAAGTTTATCACTTAGAAGTCAGTCTGCTGAACAGTCCTGAAGATTTTTGGTATGCACAGGTTTGGTCAAAACAGGACTGTTAGGTT
The DNA here is from genome assembly GCF_000313985.2 of Echinops telfairi. Taxonomy (NCBI): domain Eukaryota; kingdom Metazoa; phylum Chordata; class Mammalia; order Afrosoricida; family Tenrecidae; genus Echinops; species Echinops telfairi. Next base: position 6,539,537 of record NW_022103911.1, read on the forward strand.
GACCCATTCATGACTGAATTATTTTTTGCTTTGAATTTTTTGTAATTATCATGTGTTTTCAGTAATCAAAGCCGTGCTGAAATTGAAGGAAAACATTTTTGAGGTTATATGCATTTTGTTACAATTACAGGGAATGACTATTAATGGTGGATACTGGGTTTCCTTATAAGGTGATGAAAATGTTCTAAAAGTGTAATAGTTAAACAAATCTATGAATATACTTAAATCCATTGAATTATGCTACATGGGTGAATTATATATTACATGAATAGATTACAACAAATCTATTGTATAAAAAGGAATAATCCTAACTTGAAATGTACATTCTGTAGTATAGTAAACAAGAAATGTCCAGCACTATAAATTAAAAGTTGAAAGTGGTTGTTAAGTGAGTTTTTTGGGGTTTTTTTAAGTTGAGATTATGGAATATATGATACGTTTTACTTATTGGTCTTGTGATTCACAGTTCTCTGAAAGAAGAGAGTATAATTGTACATAGTTTTGAATGCATTGGACATTAAAGATAATTTCACCAAAGAGGTAGAATGTGAATTACAGGATCAAGCCAGGACAACCTTTTTTGTTTTAAAAAATAGGAAGGACGTTCTAGGTCAGAGAAAAATCAAGAATTCCAAAGCTGCAATTTAAAACTATTGTTAGAAAAATAGGAGAGAAAAGCAAGAAACTTGATTATTACTCGAGCATTCTTCCCTTTAATGTATTTAATGGTTACAATGACCATGTAACCTGAATTTTACAAAGTAGCCCCAATTCAAACATTTATTTTTCCATAAATTTTAAGTGATGAAATATTGGAATTAGAATTGCAATAATTGATTTCTGCCCATTTTCGTATCGGCATGGGAACATAATTAGACAAGTTTTTGAGCTGTTCATATACAGTGATACAGAATCTACATAGCAGATCTGGAACACAATGAAATATGTCTGTTACCTCCTGCTGTACTCCCTCTAAAAAACAGGGCACAGTTAAACCCTCCATATATGCCTGACATTATTGGCATTATTAACAAACAGTTCTTTAGTCTAAAGGAAGGATTTTAGGAAATAATTGAGGAAAATTGGAAGTGATCAAAAAATGAAATGGAATGCATGAAGATTGATAACTCTAGGTGTTTAGTTAGCTGAAATGGACTGGTATTGGCTATTTTGAATCAGAAAATCATATGATTTACAATGCCGGGAATAACAAGAGGAATGACATGGATTTTATTGTCAGAAAAGATCTTGCTAAATTTATCATGAAGTACAATGATACCTGTGATCAGATTATATCTATCCATATTCAAGGAAATCCAGTCAGTTCAACTGTTACTCAAATTTATGCACCAAACACAAAAGCTAGTGATGAAAAAAATTGAATTATACCAACAGCTCCAGTTGGGAAATGATCAAACATGCAGTCAGGGTGCATTGATAGTAATTGGTGATTGGAATGCAGTAGTTGGAAACCAAGAAGAACGAACAGTAATTGGAAAATATGGAGTCAGTGATGGAAATGTAGCTGGAGATCGCATAACAGAATTTTGCAAAAAACAATGACTTATTCATAGCAAATACCTTTTTCAGCAACACAACAGGCTACTACACACATGGACTTTCCCAAATGGAATACTCAGAAATCAAATTGACTACATCTATAGGAAGACACGATGGAGAAGCTCAGTGTCGGCTAAGACAAGACTAGGGACCGACTATGGAACAGATCATCAATTGTTCATATGTAAGTTCAGGATAAGGCTGAAGAAAATTAAAACAAGTCCACAGGAGCCAAAATATGACCTTGAAAACATCTGAAGAACAGATTTTACACATTAAACACTAATGATAGAAGACCTGATGAGTTGTGGGAGGATACCAAGACCATTCATGAAGAAAGCAAAAGATCATTAAAAAGATAGGAAAGAAAGAAAAGACCAAAGTGGATGACAGAAGAAACTGAAACTTGCTCTTAATTGTGAGTAACTAAAGCAAATGGAAGAAAAAATGAAATCAAGGAGCTGAATAGAACATTTCAAAGGGAAACTTGAGAAGACAGAGTCAGATGTTATAGTGAAATGTGGAAGGACCTGGAATTCGAAAACTAAAAGAGAAGACCACAATCAGTATACCAGAAACTGAAAGAACTCAAAATACTCAAGCCTCGATTGCAATTTTAAAAGATTCTGTAGCCAAAATATGGAATGATGGCAGAGAGTAGTGAGAAGATGGAAATAATACACACTCACTGTACAAAAACAAAAAAAAACTGGTCCACAGCCCACCACCAGGAGGTAGCATATGAGCGAGAACCAATGGTGTTGAATACATTATCAAGTTGTACTGAATACATTACCCAAAAACAAGGCTCCGGGAATTGATGGGGAAACCCATTGAAATGTTTCAGAAAGCTGAAGGACCACTGGAAGTACTCACTTGTCTTGCCAGGAAATTTGGAAGACGGTTGCCTAGCTAAATAACTGGAAAAGATCCATAGTTGTCCTCATTCCAAAGGTGATGATCAAACACGATGCTCAAACTACGATATTATTGAGATCATAAACAAGTAAAATTTTGCTGAAGATCATCCAACAATGGTTGTAGCAGAACATTAACAGGGAAGTTCCAGAAGTTCAGGCTGGATTCATAAGAGGATGTAAAACAAGGGATATCATTGCTGAAGTCAGATGGACCATGGCTCAAAGCAGAGAGTACCAGAAAGATGTTTTACTTGTGTTTTCATTGATTATGCAAAGGCATTGGACTGTGAATCATAATAAATTGCATAATTTTGAGATCAATGGGAATTCTGAACATTTCATTGTGCTCATTTGGAACTTGTACATGGATCAAAAGGCAATTGTGGGAACAGAACACGGGCATACTGCATGGTTTAAAGTCAGGAAAAGTGCACATCAGGGTTGTATCCTCTCACTTATTCTGTCTTATGCTGAGCAAATAAAGAAGCTGTATTATATGAAGGAAAACATGGCATCAGGATTGGAGGAAGGCTTATGAACAACCTGCAGTATGAAGATGATACAACCTGGCATGCTGAAAGTGAGGAGGAATTGAAGCATTTGCTGGTGAAGATCAAGGATTGTAGCCTCAGTATAGATTACAACTCAATGTAAAGAAAGTCAAAATCTTTACAACTCGACCAATAAGTAACATCATGATAAGTGGATAAAACGTTGAAGTTGTTAAGAATTTTTGTCTTACTTGGATCCACAATCAATGCTCATGGAAGTAGCAGTCAAGAGATCAAACAGCATATTGCATTTGGTAAATCTACTTCACGAGATCTCTCTAGAGTATTGAAGAGCAAGGATGTTACTGTGAGGACTACAGTGCGCCTGACCCAAGCCATGGAATTCTCCATTGCAACATATAAGGAAAATCTTGGAAGATTCGATGCATTTGAATTGTAGTGCTGGAGAATAATATTGAAGGTACCATGGACTGTTAAAAGGACAAACTGATCTGTGTTGGAAGAAGTAAAGCCAGAGTGCTCCTTAGAGGCAAGAATAGCAAGACTTTTTCTTACATGCTTTGGACGTGTAGACAGGAGAGACCAGTCCCTGGAGAAGGTAAAGTGGAGGGACAGCATGTTTATCATGTTTGGTAAAGTAGAGGGCAGCAAAAAAAGAGGAAGGCCTTTGTGACAGTGGCTGCATCAGTGGGCTCAGGCATAGGAACAGTTGTGAGGATGGCGCAGGATCATGCAGTGTTATGTTCTGTTGTGCATCAGGTCACTATGGGTTGGAGCTGACTCAACAGTGTCTACCAGCAGCAGCAAAGGAATGATTATCTTATGTGGCTTCTTTTGCTAACTTGCAGTGATTTTACTGAAAAATGAAACCAGTTGCCATTAAGTTGATTTTGACTCTTTGGCAATACCATGTATTCCAAAGTAGAAGTCCCCTCCATAGGGTGTTCAAGACTTTTCAGAAGCAAGTTGCCAAACCTTTCTTCTCAACCACCTACGTATGGGTATGATTCACCATCCTTTCAGTTAATAATCAATGCAAGGAAGTCAGTATGTCAGCCGCTAAGCTACATCTCCAATTGGTTTGATGGGGAACTCAGGCTACATGGACATGAAAAGAAATATTTTGGGTTTCTCTTATTAAAGTTTGTTTAGTATATGTTGGCACGTGGGTGGCATAGTTGAATATGAAGTTTGAAGTTCAAAACCATCGGCAACTATGTAGGAGAAAGATTAAGCTTCCGTAAAGAGTTAGTCTTGGAAATCCACATGGGCTTTTCTACTGCGTCCTATAGGATCCCTGTGAGAGTGTGTATCTGTTAAAGAACATAATAAAACAGTACAATACACCATAGAAAAGGGAAACGGAATTTTATATATTAAAACCTAAATAATGGTACTGCATTCATTTCTTCCATCTTAAATTATTCCTTATGTTCATTTTTAGAGAAAAGAGACTGTATATTATTACAGATATTTATTGGGGTGGGGGGAGGCAAAAAGGCATTGCCCTCAAGTCTATTCTGATTCATAGCAACTCTCTAAGACTGAATGAAATTGCTCCTTAAATGTTACCGAGAGTATAAATATTAATGGGAACAGAGAGTCCCTTCTTTCTCCTGTGGAGTAGCTTATAGGTTTGAACCTCTGACCTTGTGGTTCACAGCCAGCCCAATACTTAACTCACTTTCCACCAATGTTCCTTTTTACTTTATAAAAGCAGTTTTGAAATCTGACTTTTTAACCTCTATAAAAATAAGGATTTACCATCTATTTAACCAGTCATATTCTGTAACTTAATAACTATTTAATTACTCTGTTTCAGTTCTGGAGGTGGTTTTTTGCAAACCTGGCTTCTGGTGGAGCTGCTGGGGCAACGTCCTTATGTGTAGTATATCCACTAGATTTTGCCCGAACCCGATTAGGTGTTGATATTGGAAAAGGTATGGGATTTTCAGAAATACATTCTCTGTTTTAACCATGTGTTACTTATTGTAAATTATATTGTAATAACAATGTTAACAGAATAGTCTAACATTTTGATTTTCCGTCTAATGGCACTATACTCATAGAACCTAAAGTATGCTGCTTTTCCCCCCTTAAAAGTTGAGAAGAAGGCCAGCATACAATGTTGCAAACATGAAGATGACTAATATTTTATTTACATTTTTCCCCTCAGAGAAGCAACTCCTAAATCCTGGTATGTTTCCACATCTGATAATTTTATATATTAAAACCTAAATAATGGTACTGCATTCAACTCTGAGTGTTTTGTAGGACAGATGTACAACTCTCATCCTCAGATTCTCTTCTGCCTCTATCATTTTATTTATCACATCTTCATATGTATATTCCTTAATAGGTTTCTGAGACTGAACAGTAGTAGATCAATTGAGATCTTGCATATCTAAAAAGTCTCTTATTTTTTATCCTTTTAATATCTTACCGTATATAGAATTCTGGACTTAATTTGCTTTCAGTTTTGAATATATTACTGTATCTTCTAGTTGTAAATGTTGTAATTAAGGATTAGATTTGTCTTTCTCTTGATATTTTCTGTCCTTGATCTGACATTTCACAGTGATGTATCTTTTTTCTTAAAAGACCATTTTACTGGGGGCTCTTATAACTCTTATTACAATCCATACATCAATTGTATCAGGCATATTTGTTACATATGTTATCATCATTATTTTCTAGACATGTACTTTATACTTGAGCCCTTGGTATCAGCTCCTCCTTTTTTCCTTCCATACCCACCTCATGGCCCCTTGATAGATTATAAATTTTTTTTTTATATCTCACATCAACCGCTGTCTCCCTTCCCACATGGTTTCTGTTGTTCTTCCCCCTGGAGGGGGTGTGTGTGTGGTTATATGTTGATCATTGCGATCAGGAGTTCCCCTTCCCTCCCTTTCTCTCCCCCCCTTCCACCTACCCTTCTGGCATTGCTGTACCCTTCCTGTTCCTGGATTCCGTGTATTGTAAGCTTTTATCTCTTATCTTGTATATGCTCCGGTCTAGTCCAGAGTGAGAAACAGCACTGGAGTAATGATAGTGGGGGGTAAGGAAGCCTCAAGGAACCACAGGAATATTGTGTGTTCCATCAGCGTTTTACTGCACCCTGGTTGACTCATCCCTTCCCTGTGACCCCTCTGTGGGGGGATGGGCCATTGTCTTCAGATAGGTTTTGGATCTCTGCTCCAACCCCCTTAGTTCTCAACAATATGTTTGTTTTTATTTGTTTGTTATGGATCTTCTGATGCCTGTTACTGGTCCTGATGACACCTCATTATCACACCACCCAGTGGGGCTGTTCTCTTCCATGTAGGCTTGTTGCTTCTCTGCTAGATGGCCGCTTGTTTCTAAAAGCCTTTAAGACCCCAGACACTATATCTTTTACTAGCCAGGCACCATCAGCTTTCTTCACCACATTTGCTTACGCACCCAGTTTGTCTTCAGCTATTGTGTAGTAGGGGCCGGGGAAGCATCACAAAATGCCAGTTTGTTTGAACAAAGTGTTCTTGTATTGAGGGAGGAGGGTATGAGCTGAGGCCCAAGGTCTGTCCACAACCTCAATGTATTACCATATAAATATATGTACATAGGCCAATAACTCTATTTTTATGGATTAATGTATTTACATACGTACATACCTATGCTTATACCTCTATTCGTAGCTTTGAGCCTTCCTCTATTTCTTTTTGCCATCCTCCTGCCCTACCATCACGTTCCCCTATCTTCCACCTCTTAGAACTTCCTCTTAGCTAGATTGCTATTGCTCCAACACCCATGATCTCTACAACATCCTAGTTGTTGGTTTTAATTCCCTAGTTGTTCCCCTGTCTATAGTATTATTTTCTCACCACACCATTCCAGCGCCCACCCCCCCCCCCCAAGCGCTACCTTCTTCCCAGGCCTGTTGCTTTCTCCCTGAGCTTACTTCCCATACCTGTCTTATATAAATAAGAAGCCAACCAATGCCCTAGTCCAAACAATAAGAAAACAAAAGATGGAAAAAAGAAATAGAGAAAAAAGGTCTGTTCGCTCACCTTTATGACTATCTTCCCCCTGGTCCTGGGGGAGTTCCGAGAGCTGCCCCTCCTAGCCTGAAGTCTATTTGGGGGCCTCTCTAGGGGCTCTGTGGTTTGGCTTTGCTCCAGTTGCTGATGTGTTATGCTCCCTTCTTGGTTTGCCCCACTGTGGGGAGTTCAGACCACTGTACCTCCCCGCCATATGTTCCCAGTATTGTCCTCTGTTGCAGATGCTCCAGTAAGGGGACAACATGTCATGAGCTATTGTCAGCCCTACAGTCCTCTTTGCCTTAGCAGCTCCGTGTAAGGACATCGTCTTCCAGGCTTGGTGTGCCAATATGTGGTCTAGGCTGACTCACTTTCTCCTTTTCTTTCTTAGTTTGCTTCTGTGTGGGCGTGGTAAGTCGGCCCCTTCCCCACCTGAAGGTTTAGTGTGGTTCTCTGTCGAACATAACTTCTAGGTGGGACACCGTGATGTATCTTTATGTACTCTTTTCAGTAATTGTGGAAGTTACTCAATTAGCCCCATTCAATTTATAGACGCATATTCAACTTTGAGATATAAATCACCTGGCTGCTTAGGTAAACATGGGATTTTGAGCATCCAGCTACTTCCTTGCATCCACACCAGGAGCAGTATTTAGTCCCTCTCATTTCTGAGTGTTTCAGGGGTGGGGTGAGGGGAGTAAAAATAACTTCTCAAGAAAATCCCCCTAGATAAGAAAACTAATTTTCATCCCCTTTTGTCTTTTTCTAGCTTGTAAGAATGTGAATTTCATTTTGTCTTCCATTTTTCTTTGTCTATATATCTTTAATCCTATTTTATTCCTTTAATAAATTTCTCTAAAGAGCTGAAATTCAAGAAATATTTGTAGAATATCTGTTGTGAACCATGCCTTTCCTTCGATACAGTGTATATCTTGCACACCATATGAGACATAGAGCTCCTATCTCATGTACCTTAACATCTAGTGGAGGAAACAAGTAATATGCTGCTGCTTAGTGATGAATTATATGAAGAAAATGTTTAGAAAAAGCATAGCACCAGTTTTAGAAATAACTTAGATGAGGTGGCAGGTTCAACAAAGAGGAAACCATTAATTCCATGTTTGTTTAACAGGGTGACTATATTGTTATTGCTGAGTAAGTGAAAATAACTAGCTTTATCCAGTTTTAGATTCTATTGTTTTCTTTCAAGATTAAGAAAAGTTTGTTTATTTTGACATGTCACAGATAATAGATTGAAAACATTGCTAAGGAATTCTAGGTCAAAGGAATATAAAACCAAACAAAGTAGAAAAATGATGCCATATCTAAAATGTTCATGATTCTAAATTGGCTAGTGCTTAGCATTGTCTTTTTGCTGCCTTTGTTCTTCGATTAAAGAGAGTCTTAGGAGGTTTACATTCCTAAGTAATAATGTGACTCACAACCAGTAACCCCTGGTCCTCTGATAAGACAGAGTACAACAGCTGTACAGGCTTTCCAAGGGTGCAAATCATTACAAAAGCAGAGTGCCACATTCACGTGGTGGGTTTGAACACCAACTTTTTGTTTAATATTAAAACACTTAACCAGGTCCCTTTGGTGACTTTATTAAAATGTCTTAAGTCACATTGCTTGAATCTGATTGCATAAGAAATTAGTATTTTCAGTTACGTTCTTTTCAGAAATTACTTGAAATCTTAATGGATTATCTTTAAATTGATGGAAGGATTTTGCTATGTAATCTCTTTATTAGATTTTTAAGAAGCAATTTAAGAAATGATATATCTATAAAGTATTTCATTAATTTACTTCATTGGCATGTTTAACTGATAAGGAATTTGCTAATAAGTTTTATATGACTTTCTTTTAGGTCCTGATGAACGACAATTCAAGGGTTTGGGTGACTGTATTATAAAAATAGCAAAATCAGATGGAATTGTTGGCTTGTACCAAGGGTTTGGTGTTTCAGTTCAAGGCATCATTGTCTACCGAGCATCTTACTTTGGAGCTTATGACACAGTTAAGGTAATTTTGGTGGGTTAACTTAGATATACTAAAGAAATTATTGTTTCTTTTTATTCTAATTATTAATATATTCCAAAGCTTTCAAACTTACAGAATTCAAAATAAATTGGAAACATCATGAAATTCTGTTGAATCATTACTTTGGTACTGATTAAATTATTTATATTTTAGATTTGGCTTTAGACATAAAAATATCTGAAATTTTTTGTGGTATTTGCGGTGAAAGATTTACCATAAGTTATTTTGAAAGTGGAAGACGTGATTAGGCTTAAATCAAAATTAAATCTTTAGGATCTTCTAACAGAATGTTTCTGATTCTCTATTAATTGATCACTTTTTAAAAAATAAATCATTATATTAGGGGTTTTTTTTAATCATTTTATTGGGGGCTCGTACAACTCTTATCACAATCCATGCATACATCCATTGTGTCAAGCACTTTTGTACATTTGTTTCCCTCATCATTCTCAAAATAGTTGCTTTCTACTTGAGCCCTTGGTATCAACTTCTCATTTATTTCCCCTTCCTCGCTGCTCCCACCTCCCCCATGAACCCATTATTAGGGTTCTTACAACTCTTTTTTTTTTAACTCTCTCATACAGCTCTTATAACAATCTGTGCATGCATTGTATCAAGCACATTTGTACATATGTTGCTATTCTTTTCAAAACATTTTCTTTCTACTTGAGCCCGTGGTATCAGCTCCTCTTTTGTTTCTTCCGTCCCTCACCCTCCCATGCTCATGAACCCTTGATAAATTATAAATTATTTTTATATCTTACACTGTCCACTGTCTTCCTTCACCCATTTTTCTGTTGTTCATCACCCTGAGGTTATCATTGCAATCAGTTCTCCCTTTCTTCTCCCACCTTCCCCCTACCCTCATGGTATAGCTACTCCCATTACTGTTCCTGGGGGGGTTATCTTTCCTGGGTTCTGTGTGTCTAGAGCTCTTAACTGTACCAGTTTACATCCTCTGGTCTAGCTGGATTTGTAAGGTAGGACTGGAGTCATGATAGTGGGGGCTGGGGGAAGCATCAAAGAACTAGAGGGATGTTGTATGTTTGGTCGGTGCTATAATGCACCCTGGCTGGCTCATCCCTTCCTTGTGTGACCCTTCTGTGAGGGAATCTCCAGTTGTCTACAGATGGACTGTGCGTGTCCACTCTGGCCCCCCTCGTTCGCATTGATATGATTGCTTTTTTGGAGTCTTCTGATACCTGACCTTGTCGACACCTCGTGATCACACAGGCTGATAGGCTTTTTCCATATGGGCTTGTTGCTTTCCAGCGAGATGAGCACTTATTTATCTTCAAGCCTTTAAGACCATAGATGCTATATCTTTTAATAGCAGGGCACCATCAGCTTTCTTCACCACATTTACTTTTGTACCAATTTTGTCTTCAGCAATCATGTTGATCATCAGAATGCTAGGTTATTAGAACAAAGTGTTCTTGCACTGAGGGAGTACTTGAGTAGAGGCTCAATGTCCATCTTCTACTTTAATACTCAACATAAATATTTGTACATTGACCTATATCCCTATTGGTATATATAAATATATTTACATAAGTATGTGCTTGTATTCATACCTCTATAAACATCTTTTCCCTCCTACTTCTTTATTTCCTTTTATTTTCCTCCAGTCCCACTATCATATTTGACCTTCATTTGGCTCCTAGTAATGCCTCTCAGCTACATTGCACTTGAGCAAACTCCACCACACATTCTACGCCCTCCCCGCCATCAATTTTAGATCACTTGTTCCCTTGTCTGGTTTTGTTGGCTCTAGCTTTCCTTAACCCCCACCTCCACTTCTCCCATATTTTTTGCATATAATTATAAATCAATTTACTATCTCATTTTAGGACGTAGACAGGGTAGTAGTTTTTGTTGGGTGCTGTCAAATCAATACTTGTCCCAATTCCTTCATTGATGGCCCTAATAGTTTGGGATTTAACTTCAAAGTCTGTGATCCACCTTGAGTTTATTCTTGTGCATGGAGTGAGATAAGGGTCTTGCTTCATTTTTCTGTAGGTAAATACCCATCTTTTCCAGCACTGCTTGTTAAAGAGGGCATCTGCTTCCTATTGGATATTTTTTGGGCCCTTATGAAAGATCAGTTGTTTGTATGCTGATGATTTTATTTCTGGGTTTTCAATTCTTTTCCATTGGTCTGAGTATCTGTCATTGTACCAATACCATGCGGTTTTGACAACTGTGATTGTATTGTATGTGGGAAAGTCAGGTAAACCAAGCCCTCCCACTGTGTGTTTATTCTTGAGGAGTTCTCTGCTAATTATGGGCTTCTTCCCTCTCCATATGAAGGTAGTAATCAGTTTTTCCATTTCTTTGTTGAAAGACGAGTGTAATTGTATCAGGATTCTATTAAACTTATATAGTGTCTTTGGTAGAACTGACATCTTGACTATATTGGGTCTTCCAATCCACGAGCATGGAATGTTCGTCCATTTGTTGAGGTTGCTCTTGGTTTCTTGTAATAGTGCTCTGAGTTTTCCTCATACAGAGCTTTTGTTCTTCTAGTCAAGTATATCCCTAGATATTTCAATTTCTGTTTGGCTATTGTGAAGGGTACCACCTTTTTTATCTCCTCTTCTGTGGTCTTATCCGATGTGTATAACAGTCCAGTGGACTTCTATTTGTTGATCTTGTATCCTACCACTCTGCCAAACACCTCTGTTGCTTCCAGTATTGCCCTCGTGAAGCTTTTGGGATTTTTCCATATATAAAATCATATCATCTGCAAATAACGATAGTTTCACCTCTTTCTTCCCCAGGCGAATACCTTTGATGTCTTTTGTTTGCCTTATGCTGTTAGCTAATACCTCCAGGACGATATTAAATAAGAATGGGGACAAGGGGCAACCTTATCTGGTCCCCTTTTTCAGTGGGATTGTGTTAGTCTTTTCTCCATTGACTACCACATTGGCTGTTGGTTTCTCAGGTATAGCTTGTATTGTCTTGAGGAATTTTCCTTACATTCCTACCTTCTCAAGTGTCTTAAACAGGAATTGGTGTTGGATGTTGTCGAATGCTTTCTCTGCATCTATTGATACTATCATGTGGTTCTTACAGTTTTTCACATCAGTGTGACTAATAATACTAATGGTCTTTCATATGTTGAACCATCCCTGCATCCCTGGTATGAATCCCACTTGGTCATGGTGAATTATTTGTTTGATATACTTTTGTATCCTGTTGGCTAGTATTTTGTTAAGGATTTTTGCATCGATGTTCATTAGGGATATAGGTCTGTAGTTCTCAATTCTTGTGGGATCCTTGCCCGGTTTTGGTATCAGGATTATACTACCTTCATAGGAGTTTGGGAGTTGCCGTCTTTTTCAACGTTCTGGAAGGGTTTGTGTAGGATTGGTGTTAGTTTTTCCCTAAGTACTTGGTGGAATTCTCCAGTGAAGCCATCTGGTCCAGGGGATTTTTTTTTCATTGGTATTCCCTTGATAACCTTGTCTATTTCTTCTGTTGCTATGGGTCTGTTGAGATTCTTGATGTCCATCGAAGATAGTCTAGGAACGGATTGTTTTTCCAAGAATTTGTCCATGTCTTCCAAGTTGTTGAATTCATTGGAGTACAGTCCATCATAGTACTGTGTAACTATCCTTTTGATTTCATTACGGTCTGTTGTAATGTCCCCTCTTTCATCCTTTATTCTTGCTGTTGAAATTTGTTCCCTCCTTTCTTTGGTTAGGTTTGCCAGCAGTCTGTTGATTCTGTTTATCCTTTCAAAGAACCAACTGTTAGCAGCATTAGTTTTTTCCATAGTTTTCTAATTTTCCCTCTCCTGAATCTCAGCCCTGACTTTATTATTTCTTTTCTTTTGCTATTAGTAGGATGTCCTGCTGACTCAGCTCTAGTTGTTGTAAATTTTGTACCAGCATATCAATCATGACTCTCTCTTCCTTTCTCAGGTGTGCATGCATTGTTATGAAACTTCCTCTGATAACTGCCTTTGCTGTCTCCCATAAGTTTTGGTATGTTGTGTGCTCATTCTCGTTGGTTTCTAGAAATTTCCTAATTTCAACTCTGAACTGTGCCAGTACCCACTTCTTTTGCAGTAGAGAGATTCATCCTTGAATTGTTTGCTCTTGTTTTCTTCGTCTTCCTTTGTTGATTTCCAGCCTTATTGCACAGTGGTCAGAGAGAGGGGTCCGTATGATATCAATGTGCTTAAATTTATGTAGATTCGCCTTATGCCCCAGAATGTGGTCTGTCTTCGAATGTGTGCCATGTGGGTTTGAGAACAATGTGAATTTTTGTATTTGGATGAAAAGCTCTGTAAATATCTATCAGGTCAAATTGTCTAATTGTAGTATTTAAATCTCTAGCATCCTTGTTGAGTTTCATTTTCTGTGATCTATCTTTCTCAGAGAGCAGTGTATTGAAGTCACCCACTATAATTGTTGAGGCTGTGACTTCTTTTATCATTTTTGGAGGGTTGGTTGATGTATTCAGCGGGTCTCTTATTCAGCGAATATATGTTTATAGTGCTTAGTGGTTCTTCGTCTCCCATTCCCTTGAGTATTATATAGTGTCCCTCATCTTTTTTTATGATTTACACTTTGAGGTCAATTTAATCATAGATTAGGATTGCAACCACTGCTCTATTTGAATTGCTGTTTGTTTGGTATGACTTTCTCCAGCCTTTGATTCTCAACCTGTATTTGTCTAGCCTTGAGATGTATCTCCTGTAGGCAGCAGATTGATGGGTTGTGTTTTCTAAGCCAGTCTGCTAGTCTCAGTCTTTTAATGCCTGAGTTCAGGCCATTGATATTCAGGGTTATTATCTTCATCTGCAAGCTCAGTGATATCATCTCATACCTTTTGTGATGGGTGTTTTTATACTTT
>NW_022103911.1:6554169-6556103 GCF_000313985.2 Echinops telfairi
TAAGCCAATAATTCTAATGTTGTTCTGCTTCATAGCATCAGACATAGCTCTTAGGTTTTCTTCAGGTTCTCTGATGATCTTATTAGATTTTTATTGGCGTCTGTTAAAGTCTGCTTGGCTGTCCTCCAAGTCACTGAGGCAGTTCTCTGCTTCCTCCAGTTGCTTCTCGAGGTCCATGTTTCTGCTACTGGTTTTTGTTATCTCTTCCCTAAGCTCCTGTATTTCCCTTTGGTGTATGGCCTTTATCTCCTCTATCATTTCGTCTTTTTCCTGTATTGTTTCCCTCATATCCTGTATAACTCCAAGGAGCATTCTGAAAATTTCTTTCTGTGGCACCTCAGTGTCTGCTTCTTCTATACATGTCGTTATGTTCAGGATATCTTCTGCCACTGCCTTTCGTTTCTCCTGTTTTTTCGTTCAGGTCATTGGGGCGGGTGGCTGTTTGCGTTTCCTTGTTTTAGAGGAACCATGAGCCATTTTCCAGGGAGTCAAAGAACACTGGCTTTCTCTGGGAGACTTGTAGGAATGCTTCTTCCAACTGCCTACAGCTAATTTCACTATGGAATTAACGTACCACTTTATCCTCCTGTGGCTTCCCTCTCAGGGGAGTGCCCCAGAAGGCTTGTGGGTTGCCTGCTTTGGTGTTGCGGAGTTTGGGCAGAGGTTCCTGAAGCAGCTTGGAACGTTGACAGGTGTTGGCTAAGCTGCCTTAAGCACCCAGGCACACAGGAAAGAATTCGATGGTAAGACGCTGGGCTGAGTATCCCGTTGGAGGTCTGCAGGGCTTTCCCAAGCCTCAGGCTAGCCACACAGGGTGGAGCTCACCTAGCTGGGTGTGGAGCAGGCGTAAATGTCCTAAGCTAAGGGGAGTGGGCTGGAGGTCAACAGTGGAGTGTGAGAGAACAGGAAAAAGACAAAGAGGAGGAAAAAATTAAAAAGTAAGCCTGCTGAATCTGTGCAGGGATATAGAGAAGAGAGGGAAATAAAAGTAACAATGTAGCTGAACACCGATCCCTGACTGTGGGCCTGCAAGGGTTTAGTCCCTGCCCAGAGGCAGCAGCAAGCTATGGCTGTGTTGAGAAAAAGCCCCTGCACAGCCTGCTGAGACTGGGGGGGAGGGGGGGAATAGAGAGAAGAGAGGGAAACAAAAATAACAATGTAGCTGAGCCCTGAGCCAAGCCAGTGGAACTACAAAGATTTAATCCCTGCTCCAAGTCAGTGGCAGCAAGCTGTGGCTGTGTTAAGATAACCCTTGTGGGCTCTGGCAGAGAAAGTGTCCGGGATAAGGTCAAGGCCTAGCCAGCTTCCACTATGGGAAGCCAAAAGCCCCCAGCTCCTCAAAACCTTGTGGGTCTGTGCCTACTAATCTTTATGATGCTCCTCCTGCATTCCAGCAGTGTTGAATTTCCCTCTAAGCAACTCTCCTGGGCTGAATTCTGCGGAGTCCCTCTGGTATGTGTTATTCCGTCGCCATCTTCCGGGAAGTCCCAGACATCTTCATTCTTGTTGATTATCGCTTACTATTTTGATATTTATATATTAAGCCCAGATATTTTCATTGCATTTTTAAAATAAATGAGAATTCTTTCATATAAGAATTTAAGGTGGTGCAGTGAAACAGCAAGGGAATGGAGCGGCAAGGTCCCCAGGGAATGCTGAAGGTGAACTTTGGGGCCAGGGCGTAGTGCCCCAACATACTGGACTGGAAAACACTCCTAAAGGCCAACAAATGATCCTTGAACTAACTGAAAGCTTTTCTTTCTTGTTGTGTTTTATTTTGTTTTTTTGTCATTGGCTTGTTGTTGTTTTGTTGTATACTATTGCTTGGTTTTGCACTGTCTTGTTTTTGTGCATGTTATTATCTCTGCAGGTCTGTCTAAATAAGATAGGCTGGATGAACAATCTGGAGGAGAAAAAACGGGACCGACAGTTAC
>NW_022103911.1:6557524-6570712 GCF_000313985.2 Echinops telfairi
TGTACAAATGTGCTTTACACAATTGATGTATGTATGGATTGTGATAAGAGTTGTATGAGCCCCTAATAAACAGATTTAAAAAAAAGAATTTAAGATATTTTGGAAATTTCATGATTGCATGATAACTTTTTTATTTTTTAGGGATTATTACCAAAACCAAGGGAAACTCCATTCCTCATCTCCTTTTTCATTGCTCAAATTGTGACTACATGCTCTGGGATACTCTCTTATCCTTTTGACACAGTTAGAAGACGCATGATGATGCAGGTATTTTAGATTATTAGTTTTTAGCTAATTAAACTGTATAATATTTCTGATTGCTCAAAATTCAGAGAGATTTGGGCTCAAAGTGGTGCATCAATTGGTTTAACTTAGCTAAAATAAATTCATGATCTGTTAAGTCTAATATTCTTCCCTATTTAAAAAAAAATCAGACAGTAAAGTTGATTCCTTATCTACCATCCAAACAAAAAATGTCTTCCACTCCTATATTATTATTATACATTGTTGGTGAGTCAAGGCAAATGACAGGGATTGGATTTGTATATCTATTCTGTATGTTAAGTAAGTGTTAACTAAGTAGTAATAAAAGTCACAATACATTGATTTATGTGATTATTTGTTATAGTGTATTGTAATAAAATAGTTTGAACTCTAAGGATGAAAAGTTGTTTGTAATGACCTAAGTTCTAAGTATAAACTAAAAAAAAAATTCTGATACATTATATTTCTACTGCTATTACTTGCTACATTTATTCTCACAGAAAATATTTGAGTGCCTAACTTACATTAAACTGGTGGCACAGTTAGCCTTCTGTTAATAACAAAGGTTGGTGGCTCACACCACCCAGCAGTGTCACAGAAGCTTAGAAATCTGCTTTTATAATGATTACAAGCAAAAGAATCCTAATGAGCCGTTATTTCCACGTGTTGACACATAGGTTTTCAAGAGTTAGCATCAATTGGATGGCAATGAGCATGGTTTGATTTTCATGATGACACTGGAGTCCCTAAGTGGTCAAAACAGGTGCTGGGCTGCTAGACTGAAAGGGTGGAGATTTTAGTTCACTGAGAGATGCCTGTCTGACTGCTTCTGAAAAATCAGCCATGGAACCCATGAAGACCACAGTCACATAGGACACATGCACTGAATACCATGAGTCAGAATCTACTTGACAGCCACTGGTGTATTGTGACCTACATCAAAATAAGACACAAATTGCATGTAAATCCTAATATGAGTATTATAGGCATAGTGTGAATGGCTTAAATAATGACGTAGAGGAGGCATGCCCAAATGCCTACAGTGGTTATGTGTTATGTAGCCACCTGGTGAGAGTGGAAAGGCATTTTAAGCAGAGAAGGGAAAACATGCAAAATAGAGGATATTATCTATGACAGGAAAGAAAAAAAGGACCAAAGTGAATGTCAGAAAGGACTTTGTAACTTGTTCTGAACTGTAGAGTAGCTAAAGCAAATGGAAGAAACAGTGACGTAAAAGACCAGAGCAAAATAAAACATTATCATTAAATGTGCAAAGAATCAGAGTTAGAAAACCAAAAGAGAAGAACCTGTTCAGTATATCACAAGCTGAAAAAAAGGGAAGGGGAGAAAAGAAAGAATTCAAGCCTCAAATTGTAATATTGAAGGATTCTGTGGACCAAAAACATTGAACAATGCCAAAATCACCAACAGAAGATGGAAAGAATATACAGGCACTGGACTGAAATGAACTGATTGACATTCCTCTATTTCAAGAGACAACTATCTGGCCAACCAACTTGAAAAGATACGTATTTTGTGCCATTTCCAAAGAAGGAGGACTCAGCAGAATGGAAAGACTGTCAAATAATATCATTAAAATCACATGTAGAGTGACCATCCATTGCATGCATATTTCATATTTTATTTATTCATGTGTTCTAAAATACTTCTGTTGTTCCTGCCTTTTGAGTACTGTGTGTGAATAGTAGTGCAGTGACATTGGTGTGCACATACTAGGTTGAGCCCTTCCTTTCAGGTCTCTTGGATATATTCGAAAAAGTGGAATTGCTGGATTACATGGTAATTCTCTGGTTAACCTTTTGAGGACCTGCCAAACTGTTTCATACGGGCTGCACCACTCTTTTATTTTTTCTTTTGTTTAATTCTCATCCTCAATACACAGACTCCAGTTTCTCCAATCTTTGCCAGTACTTGTTTGTTTCTGTGTTTGATTGGGTTGACTAGAGAAACAGATCCAGAGACACTCATATATGTAAGAGAGAACTTTATGTCAAGAAGTAATTATGCATCAATAAAACATCCCAGCTCAATCCAGATAAGTCCATAATTCTGATATTTGCCCGTATGTCTGATACCAGTCTATAAATTCCTCCTCAGACTCACAATACATGCAATAATGCTGAATTCAGGAAGATCACAGGCCAGGGAGTGGAATGTCTTGGAGATCCAAGGACAGTGGAAGCATCTCAGCACTGGCATGACTCCAGGGCTCTGGCTGCCATCAGCATAGCTCCATGTGTCTTGTCAACAGGAATGTGAAGCAGAGAGAAAAAGTGTGTGCCGCCTCCAGGGAGGAAGATAGGAAGACTCCCAGAATCCTCATGAGAAAGCCACGCCCACAAGGAGGCGTTAGGCTGTGACCAGATCAACAGGCTTGATTCCATCACTACAACCTATTTAACAAGTTGACATGAAATTATGTAACTACCACAGTTTCCATTTTCTGATCATAGCCTTTGTAGTGGGTGTGAGGTGATACTGAGATTTTGATTGGCATTTCCCAAATGCAAATGACTATGCCTAGTAGTATAGTGGCTATACATTGGGCTACTAACCACAAGGTCAGCAGTTTGAGACCACCAGCAAGTCCAGAAAAGAAAGAAGCTTTCTTCTCCCCTAAAGAGAGTATGGCCTCAGAAACCCACATGGGCAGTTCTACCTTGGCCCATAGGGTTGTTGTAGGTCAGAATCAACAAAGGCAGTGAATTTGAGGAATATCCGTGTGGCGTGAGCTCTTATCTGTACCCGTGTACATGTTCCGGTTTAGACCAATGAAAGACAGGACTGGGGTCATGATAGTCCCGGGTGAGGAAGCCTCAAGGAATCAGAGGAATATTATGCATTTCATAGGTACTATACTGCTCGCTGGTTGACTCATCTCTTCCTTGTGACCCTTCTGTGAGGGGATATCCCATTGTCTACAGATGGGTTCTGGCTCTCTGCTCCGACCCACCTCATTCTCAGCACAATTTTTTTATTATTATTAAAAAAAATCCTACTGGAACTTGGATAATGAGTGCATTAATGTATAGAATACTTAGGGTAATAACAATATTCCAAACTGAATATAAAATGTTTTTCCACTTAGGACTTACATAATTTCTTTCAGCAGTGTTTCCGTTTTCTGTATACAAGTCTTTCACCTGAAGCAGTTTATTCCTGTGCATTTTATTCTTTCAGATATAAGTTGGATTTTTTTTTCTTGATTTTCTTTTCTGATTGTTCATTGCTGGGATATAGAAACATAGATGATTTCTTGTTCTCTGCAGTTTTGCTGATTTCGTTTATTAGCTCTACCAGATTTCTTATGACTTCTTTGGAATTGTCTTACGAGGGAGCTACAAAAAGTTTTTTGGAAACGTGGAACTTAATGATACTGTATTAGGTTCATGTCATCTTCAAATAGTGATGGTTTTACTTCCTCCTTTCTGATTTGTATACCATTCATTTTGTTTTACTGCCCAATTTCTCTGGCTAGAACTTCCAGTACAGTGTTCAACCGCAGTGAAAGAAAAGATTTCTTTTTGAGTAGATGATGACATTAGTTGGGAGTATGTCGTAAATGCCCTTTCTCTTGCCAAGGAGCTTCCCTTCTAGTCTTAGTTTGTAAGACTATTATAAAAGCTGGGTGCTTTTGTAATAAGGTTTTGGCAAATGACTTTTATGTCAAGATAATTTCAGGGTCTAGTTACACCTTTTTAAAAGTGATTTCTCAATTACAGTATAGTCAGAGATTAAATTAAAATATATATACATCAGGCCATTTCTTTAATATTTGTTATGCTAGTGTCTTAAGTTATCTAGAGAAGCAAAACCACTAAGGTACATATATGAGGGGGTACCTGCAAAAAAACAAACCTTTTGTTTTTTCCAAAGCTATGTATTTAATTTTTTTTTTTTTTTTTTACAAAACAACCTTATCACCTTCAAAGTACTCTCCATTACATTTAATATGTTTGTCAAATATGCGATTCCATTCTTGGAAACATTTTTCAAACTCATCTGTTTGGATGGCTGACAGCACCTCCCTCATTTTTTCTTCACCTCTTAAATTTAGTCAAATCGCTGCCCTTTCATGTCCCTCTGCATTCATGGAAACAAAAAGAAGATACATAGACTGAAGTCAGATGTGTAAGGTGTGTGGGGCAAGTGAAGCATGCTGGTTTTTTGCCAAAAACTGGTGCACTGAGATGGCTGCATGAGCAGGTGCATTATCATGGTAGCAAAACCAGTCCCCTGTCTGCCACAAATCAGGTCTTTTTTGTCTCATACTGTTTCCCAATCTTTTCAGAACCTCTAAATAGGAAGCTTCTGACCTTGTGGAACAAACTCTAATGCTATCCCGGTTACATCAAAAATCAAATGAGTTTCAATATATATAGGGGTATATATATATATATATATATATATATACACACACATATGTACATATATATACACACATATATATGTACATACAGTGAACCCTCGTTTATCGCAGTTAATCGGTTCTAGACTCTACCGTGATAAATGAAATTCCACGAAGTAGGAGTCCTTATTTGTAAATCAAATATTTTCGTAGTTAGAGCATAGAGGACATGAAAAAACACCCTTTAGTCATCATTACACTCGTATTACCCAATTTATTAAACGAAAAAGGGAAAATACAGTAAAACATTTTGGACGTTACAATTATCATTTATTATTTATTATATTATTTATGGCATCAAGCGTGTACAGTATGAGCCAATCAGTGGCAGTAATGACAGAGCATGCGCTGTTACGCAAAAACCGCGATAGAGTGAAGCCGCGGAAGTCGGAGTGCGAAGTGGCGAGGGTTCACTGTATATATATAGAGAGAGAGAGAAGAATGAAGTCATTTATCAAGCCATTGGTTCACACAATTGGAAAAGACAAAAAGATCTAAGAGTCTGTGGTTCAGATGTTAGGCTTCTCCTGACTTGCGTGACTACAGGATCTGATGACCACAAGGTCAGCAGGAAGATGACATGCTAGTGGTTGCATAGACAAATGTCAAGAAAAAAAGGCCAGTTGGCAAGCCACTGACAGCAACTAGAATTGGCAGACAATATGGCAGACCAAAGAACTGGAGGTCAGTGAGCCAGATGCAGGATCTAGAACTAGCAAAAAACAAGCGAGCGTTTTCACAATATCACCTTACATTGGAAGCAGGCCATACCTTAAAGAAACTTTCAATTGATTGGATTAGGACTGCGATATGAATAAGGATGTAACACCCCACTGTAAACTTCTTATAAGTGATTGCACATAACAGATCCCATTATGAAGTTGATTACATTGTGTTAGGTCACATTGTGTTAGGAGATTACTAGGTCTTAACAGCCAAACCATTGAGAATCTTAGCCCAGTCAAGTTGACACCTACCACACCTATAATGTAGACAGTTTTTAAATGTCCCTTAAAATCATGAGCAGTCTCCCATTGGGTGCAACATTCAATATATGCCCATTAACTCAATGCACTCAATACATAATAATCTTGTCTACATTTAGTTGTGAATGAAAACCATATAAAATCAAACGTAACAGCAAATTGTCTTTCTTTTTATAGAGTGGTGAGTCTGAACGGCAATATAGAGGAACGTTGGATTGCTTCATGAAGATATACAAATTTGAGGGGATCAGAGCATTTTTTCGTGGCGCTTTCTCCAATATCCTTCGTGGTACAGGGGGTGCTTTGGTGCTGGTATTATATGATAAAATTAAAGACTTCCTTAATATTGATATTGGAGGTAGTTCACAATGAGATTAAATAGAGAGATTTAGCTTTTTGAACAAATTGCAAATTACATAGCTGCCATTTGTATACATTTTGAGAGAGTATGTTATTTGCTGTCAGTGTTTTCTTAAAGTGCTAATTCTGTAATAAAGTATAGGCTCTTTTCAAGGACTTAAATACTTGTATACAACGAAGAGTAGACATACTTGTATACAACGAAGTGTAGACTTCCTTCCCCTCAAACTCACATTCACTTTAATGAGACATGTATAAGCATTGTATGTTATTTCAATTTGTTTAAAATAATTTTCTTACTTTTGTGATAAAAAATTAAAGTATCTGATGCTCAGATATAAAAAATTAAAATTTCTCTATTCTTTTCATATATCTGTTTTCTCATCTTTTCAAATCATATGGCATGCTTAATATTTCTTAAAAGTGTATCAGGAGATGTCATCATTTAGATCTGTGGGCATAAATAGTGTTCTATAACATCTCTGCTAAGAAAGCAAAGGTATTACCATATATAGTTTTTATAGTAACAATAGCTTTTTACATATGCAGATATTAAATCTGATCATTAAAACAATTGTTAATGACTTTCATTATACTTATTTTAAGCCTATAGTTGGAAATTAAAAGATATAAAGTAGCTTATATGTGATACTTAACCTTTAAAATAATTCCCTTTAAAATTATTCTGTATTAATAATAAAGGAAGTTGCATCTGTTATAAATAAATCCCAAAAGCCCAATCCACATCATTAAAGTAAACACTACTTTGAGGAGGCGCCCCCACCCCCACCCCCGGCCGGCCGTTGTATTTTAAATACCTTCCTGAGAGCTTGATCTTCCAGCACTTTTATCAGTTTTCCACTGTTTTTCATAAGATTTACAGTGACTGATCTCTCAAAAGTGAATCACCTATTCTCCTCCCTATTCTGTTAATTTGGAAGCTGTACTAAACCCATTCACTGTGAATGACCTTGCTGGTATTTGAAATACTGGTGGCCTAGCTTTCAGTAGCACAGTAGCAAGCCACTACAGTAAGACAAACTGATAGATGAGTCGTGGATTGAATTAAGATCGTCTAAATAAGGGCAATTAAAATGATCAAATAGTAGAAAGAATTTCCCATATTAAGATAGAAGAAAATGAAAGCGATTCCTGTTATAGCTATACAATTTACCTGCAACTATGGATCTATCCAACCCTATAAAACCTATTATGTTTAAAAAGTGATAAATACAATGGTTCATAATAACAAGCAAACACTACTTTGTGATGTGCTTAAGAACATTATTCTTGAATTATGTTAACGATGTTTTAGTATGTGTGTTTAACGTTTTTGTTCATAGAATAGTACATTATATACTAAATAATAAGATAGACATTTGAATGATTGAAGTTGGAAATAAACTGGACCTAATGGCTCCAACTTTGTTACAAACTCAACTTAAAGACAGACATAGGACTGGAACCTTGTGATATGGGAACTGCCAGGATAAAAGCTATTGTGTTTACAGAGGCATAAGTGGAGGATAAAATCCTGTATATGGCAAACATAGAAAAAGACAAATAGGAATTTAGTCTTTAAGTCTGTAGACTAAAGCCTATTTTTTTAAGATGGGAGGATGTTTAACTGGAACAAAGAAAATAAAATGTTATGCCTGACACAGTGGGTTGTACAAGCCCCCAATAAAATGATTTTTTTTAAAGAAAAAGAGATCTATCACATATAGGCTTGTACTGTCTAACACTGTTAGACACATGTAGCTACTTAATACTAAATTTGAAATAATTGAAATTAAATAACAGTAAAAATTCAAAAGAAAAGAAAATGTTACTTAACTGCCCTGAAGTGAACAAAACAATATATATTACATTGAACTGTTGTTAACATCAAAGTGACTGACTTAAAAGGAACAAAATGATGAGATTTCATGGGGAAATAATTTTTAATGGTTAAGATAAATATTGGAAAAATGGATAGCTGAAGTATACTTCAGATTCCACGGTGATGCAGAGATTAAGCACTGAGTGATTCTGAAAGGTCAGCAGTTCAGTTTCAACAGCCGATCTATGGGAGAAAGCGCCTGGCAGTCTGCTCCCTAGAAAACAGCATGCGTAGTTCTACATTGTCAGTTACATAATGAACCTACTTGTTCCAGGAATTTATATCCCAGCAAACTTTGGCCATTTTGCCCTAATCTAGAGAAAATGTTAATTTAATTCCCTGTACCAAAATAGCATGGGTGGCCATATCTGACCTCCTCTGGCTTCCATATTACCATGATAGCAGAGGTCAGACATGCCTTCACCCTCTTAGCCTTTTAGCACCAACCATTCCTTCTCCCACAGCACTACTTCTGTGCTGGGTTTAATAATTCATTGCAATGGCCACACAGAACTGAAGGACAATACTTAGAATTAGGGGGTTTATTAGAGGAACTAACAGGATCAGTGCAAGTCAGGTCAGTAAAGAGTAAGATACAGTACTGATCCACAGTAGTTCCTCTCAGCCAAGTCTCTCTCTGGTCCTTAGCCTCTTAGCCATGTGATCCCTTGGCCTTTGCCTCGCAGAACCAGGAAGCCTGCCTCTGGTTCTGTCTCACAGCCCCATATTCTAAGGGCAGATGAGAAAGTACGCCATTGTGTCAGCACTGATCCTCTGGATCTTGGTGCCAAAGTCACTATGCCACAGCCTCTGGGCTTGCTTGGCTTCTGTCTTTGCCCCTTCAGACAGATCTGAAACTACTCTTCCAGTGGTCCTGGGATTTTGCTTTATGTCCAAGATGGTTCTTTTACACAGAGGAAAGGCTTTGATGGAGATGTGGTTGTCTTAACTGATCATACCCGCAAGGAAGCAATGGGTTATGACTTGGTTCACACCCTCTATTGAGGTCAGAACTTAATCCCACTTTTATCCTGACCATTATATAGCAGGGAACGCTTTCCAAAATGGGACTATAGCCATAAGCAAAGAATCCAGAATTATGCCATATAAGGAATTAAGGCTATTAAAAGCCATATTAATTGACTACATCTCACCCAGCCCTAAAATTTTCTCCCCAAATAATGTCTAAAATCTTATCAAAGCTTCATTCTTTTAATTAAAAGTTGTATCTTGTAGAAGCACACCAGCCTATGTGATCATGAGGTATTGAAGGGATCAGGTAGCAGACATCAAAAAACAAAAAGTAATCGTTGTGTGCTCACCTTCCCCATACAAATGCTGAAAACAAATGTATGCATAAGCAAGTGTAGTGAAGAATGCTGATGGTGCCTGACTATCGAGAGATACCGCATCTGGGGTCTTAAAGGCTTGAAGGTAAACAAGCAGCCATCTAGCCCAGAAGCAACAAAGCCCACGTGGAAGAAGCACAATTCCCTGTGTGATCACGGAGTGTCGAAGGGATCAGGTATCAAGTATCAAAGAACAAAAAATCATATCATTGTGAATGAGAGGAAGTGCGGGGTGGGGACTCAAGGCTCATCTGTAGGCAACTGGACATCCCTTAGCAGAGGGGTAGCGGGGTGGGGACTCAAGGCTCATCTGTAGGCAACTGGACATCCCTTAGCAGAGGGGTAGCGGGGAGGAGACGAGTCACTCAGGATGCAGTGTAGCATCAAGGAAACACACAGCTTTCCTCTAGTTCTTAAATGCTTTCTCCCCCACCACTATCCTGATCCCAATTCTAACTTAAAAATCTGGCTGGACCATAGGATGTACACTGGCACAGATAGGAACTGGAAACAGGGAATCCAGACAGATGGATCCCTCAGGACCTGTGGTGAGAGTGGCGATAACAGGAGGGTGGAGGGAAGGTGGGGTAGAAAGGGGGAATTGATTACAAGGATCTACATATAACCTCCTTCCTGGGGGATGGACAACAGTAAAGAGGGTGAAGGGAGACGTCGGGCAGTGTAAGATATAATAATTTATGAATTATTCAGGAGGAAGGGGGGAAAATGAGCTGATACCAAGGGCTCAAGCAGCAAGCAAATGTTTTGAGAATGATGATGGCAACAAATGTGCTTACACATGAATGGATGGATTGTGATAAGAGTTGTACGAGCCCCCAATAATATGATTTTTTTAAAATAAAAAATCCATCAGCATACAAAAAAAGACGTATCTTCTAAAAGAAAGATAACTTTTAAGGTACTAATCAAGTATACTTAATGAAACTACACTTACTTTGATGAGTTTCCCCTTGGTTCTTCAAAGAAAGTTTTGATAGTGAAACAGATAAGACATGAAAATGTCACACACTCATCTAGCAGGGTACTCAGACACCAGGAACCTCTAAAGAAGGTGTCAACTATTTCATTTTACTTGTATCCATAATACTCAT
Source organism: Echinops telfairi (assembly GCF_000313985.2). Lineage (NCBI taxonomy): Eukaryota > Metazoa > Chordata > Mammalia > Afrosoricida > Tenrecidae > Echinops > Echinops telfairi. Next base: position 6,567,907 of record NW_022103911.1, read on the forward strand.
AGAAGCAGTGGTCAGAAAGCCAAACAATGGTATTGCTTTGGGCAAACCTACTACAAAAGACTTGTTTGTGTAAAGTGTTGTTATATGTTATTAATCTGTACATGTCAACAATCCATGTTTTAGTCTAAAAAGCTACCCTATACCTGATTATAGTTTTCTAAGCATCTGAAATTCTATACCATTAACTAAATTAACAGTACTATTAATAGAATTATCATTTGCCCCATGGAAATGATGTATAATATTCCCAATAAAATAATTATCTCTTAAGTGGACCAGGGGCGTATATAAAATATATGAATGAATTTTGAGCTTTCCCTTAACCATTAACCCTAACCTAAGAAAAATTAGTTCTTATGATATGGCCTAACTCAATACTTGTCAATCACTGAAGATATGGGTGCTATAAGAAAGTGTGGTAGAGAAACCAGATGGTGCCTGGCTATCAAAAAGTAGTGTCTGGGGTTTTAGAGGCTTGTCTTACACAGCAGCCATCTAAGATGACAGCTACAGCTACACAGCAGAAGCACACAGTCTCTTATGAACCAAGGACTGTAAATAAAATCCAATCCTGGAGGAGAGGACAGTATTAGAGATTAAATTCTGAGCACCTGGTTGGCAGAAGGCTCTGGATGACAGTGAAACCCCAAAATGCTCTGGCAATATCCCCACATAGATTAATCTTCTGGAGCATCACCCCTCACCATTCACCAGTGATGTGAATAGCTTTGCTATCAGACAAACGTCATTGGAAAGCAGAGTAAGGCTGATGTAGAAAATTTAACACTTTATCATATCCGTGACATTTTGACCCATTTTTAATTTGTTCATTTTTATGTTCTGCTTTCTTTTGTATTGAAGTCTCTGTGTTTTATTTTGTAAATGTTGTTGATGGGTGGGGTGGGGAGTGTATGTTTTTCTTTATATGAAATCCAGAATAGGAAAATTTGTAGAGATAGTAACTGGATTAATAACTTCTTAAGATTATGGCAGGGGAAGTTGAAGGGAAATGGGGAGCTAATGAGTACGAGAATGAAGTAGAGGTTCTAAAGTTGATTGTGGTTAAGACTGTACAACTTTTTAATATGTTTAAACCATTGCAATGTATGATACATGAATTGTATATCAATATAAGGGCTAAAAACTCATGAACATGTAAAGATGTCACTTTACACTAAGGCGCTCCTGACACCAAGGTATTTTCAGTTGTCCCAGATGCCTGCAAAAGATAAACAAGAAAGATGGAAGGATTAATGCATTTGAATTGTAGTATTGGTGAACTATACTGAGTACCATAGACCCAGAAGAATAAACAAACCACGCTAGGAAGTACAGCCAAAAACTCCTTAGAAGCAAGGTGTTGGAACTCCCTCTCTACTTTGGGCAGGTTATACCGAGGGACCAGCTTTGGTCAAGTAGAGGGCCGTATTTCAGATACAAAGAGATAGGCCCTCAGCAAGAAGGGTTGACACAGTCATGGCCACCATCAATTCAAACGCAACAATTTTGAGGAAGGTGCAGGACTGGTCAGGGTTGCTAGGAATCCGAACCTAGTCAACAGCACCCAACTACTATTAGTCCTATAGTTAGAACTTAGGGACCCTCCAACTAACGTGTATAGAACTTCCTTTGTAATAAGCATTGTGCTAGGTAAGTAAGAAATTATGCCTTCATTCCCTTTCGTATCCTCCGGGGACCAGTTCTGTGTTCTTTTCCCACTTTACATATGCGCCCCAGATACTATCCTGTAATGGTAACACTCTGATTTTTCTCTAGCACAGATCAGAATCCTGTAAGATTTCAGATACATATTCCTGACTTGACCATTATACCTCTTTCTCTGTATATACCGGACTTATGTAATTTACTGTTTTTAAAACCTAACTCATTGTCTCACATCATAAGCTTCATATTTTATATTTTGTTTAATAGTACATTCCCTTTCTCCATAGTTACCTACATTAGAAACCTTGAACTCACTTGTGATGTCCTTCTCTCTCAGTTCATAACAAATAAAAAGAGACTCTTGTCATTTCACTGAGATAAGTGCAGGTGTTTGTCATACAAAATGATTGGGAGGGAAGCAGTCCAAGTTAGGGTACCTGCTTCCCAGATGCCAGTTCCCAGCGAACTGGTCTTTTTTGTTCCAATCTTAGCCACAGGTCCTTAGCAGTTTTTGAACAACTTTAGCAATCTAGTGAAGACCTTGAATCCCATTTTGTATAATAAAAAATTAATGCATAAAATCAAATACAAAAGAAAATATATATGTGAAACATACTTAGAAATATACTAGAAACTTAGGTTTAAGGGACAGATTGGTTTTTTGTGTTTCTTTTCCTTTAATCATTTTATTGGGGGCTCGTACAACTCATCACAATCTATATATACATCCATTGTGACAAGCACATTTGTACATCTCTTGCCATCATCATTCTCAAAACATTTGCTTTCTACTTGAGCCTTTGGTATCAGCTCCTCATTTTTCCCCTCCCCATTCCCCCTCCCTCATGAACCCTTGATAATTTTTTTTAATCATCTTATTGGGGGCTCGTACAATTCCTATCACAACCATACATACATCCATTGTGTCAAGCACATACGTACATTTGTTGCCCTCATCCTCAAAACATTTGCCTTCTACTTTAGCCCTTAATATCAGCTGCTCATTTTCCCCTTCCTCCCCACTACCCCTTCATGAACCCTTCATAATTCATAAATTATTATTCTTTGGTCATAAGTTACACTGTCCGGCGTCTCCCCCCACCCTCTTCTCTGCTGTCCATCCCCCAGGGAGGAGGCTATA